>NC_141036.1:8267500-8352500 GCF_052040795.2 Danio rerio | reverse complement strand
ATTTTTGAGTGAAATGCTAATGGTCTAATCCGATTCAATGATTTATGCTAAGCTAGGCTAAAAGTGCTCCCGCCAGACCCAGAGATCGGCTGAATGGCTTTAAAAATGGTTAAACTCATGTGTTTAACTCTAGGGAAATAGTCAAATGAGCCTGGTTTAAAAAATAAAAAAAAAGAAAGAAAGAAAGAAAAAAGTGAAATGTCCATTTAATTTGGTGAATGAAAATGTCTAATGTCCTCCAGGTTTCAGACAGAATGATAGCATTAAATTGAAAGGCGTTATAAAATGTAAACCTCTGTAGATAAACTTAGAAATGTGAAATGGAAAGGGAACATATTTCAGTCGTATTAAGTGGCTGGATGATCTTTATGGCTCTCTATGTGTTCAAAGGCTGCATTAGTGAGATGTATGCTGCTGGCAGAATGTCAGCTGTCACCGCTAATAGAAAGTATTAAACAGATCACTGCATGCATTTTAAACTGACTCACTATTCACAACTGTATGAGCCAAAGAGACCTGAAAAGGCTTGGATGGATGGCTTATGTCAATGTGCAATTAAGAACTGCTTTCTATAAAGGAGTATTTTACAGAAAAGTATTATCTTTTCTGCATCTTCAAGTTGTTTCAAACCTATTCGAGTGCCTGAAGTAAAAGAGAACCAACAATGTTTGTTTGATTGTCAAAATATCCTCTTTTGAGTTATCAGAAAAAAAAAAAAATTCAAAAGGTTTTTAACCACTCACGAGAGAATAAAAAGTTCAAATAATGAAAAATTCATTTTTGGGTGAACTATCCCTTTAATAATATTAATAATTAATAATAACCTGTTAACCCTATACAATGAATAGTGTTCTTGCTGTTACTAAATTCTTTAAATTTCAACATAAAATGTTAATATTGAATGTTGAGTGGCTGAGTGTATTATTGAACTGAAGTGTTGAGAACAGGGTGTCCTTCTGGGTCATTTTTGGTGTCATTCTTCCAAATTGTATATATTTGAAAAAAACAAACAAACAAAAAGAGTTTTAATGTATTTGCAGATGTGAGCTCTTCTTTGTCAACAGCCAATCTGCACTCAAGAACACAAATGAGAACAGCCTTAACTTGGACAGTTTTTATGGAATCTGCCAATGGCTCTCACGTCTCTTTGGTGGCAAATTATATATATATATATATATATATATATATATATATATATATATATATATATATATATATATATATATATATATATATATATATATAAAATGGCTAATATTTAGTCTCATTAATTTATTCTAACAGAGCTAACATTTTTTGGCTGATTATAATAGCTATTGCAGTTTATATTGTTCAGTACATTTTTTTGTACAGTAATTGGTACTGAGAAATTGTGTGAATCTTATATTCCTTACATTTTACACAAAGAATGAAATATTTTGAAAATGTAAAAATGCAAAATGTTTTCCTTGAGCGTTGGATTTAGGGTTAGAGAAATTTAATATACAGTTTGTACAGTATAAAAACCCTTACATTTAAAGGACGCCCCATAAAGATAGATGTACAACTGTGTGTGTGTGTGTGTGTGTGTTTGTGTGTGTGTGTGTTTGTTTGTTTCACATTTAGAAAAAGAGAAGATAAGACTGAAATGTACAGTCATTGTATATAAAGACTACCAACTACTAAGTATAATTATTTTTATATAGATTTGTTAGTATCTGTGCAGAATATAAAAAATAAATAAATAAATAAATAAATAAATAAATAAATATATATATATATATATATATATATATATATATATATATATATATATATATATATATATATATATATATATATATATATATATATATATATATATATACTTAAAATAAAATATAATTTGCCAGCGAAGAGACATATAAGCCATTGAAAGCTGTCCAAGGTAAGGCTGTTCTCATTGATTTACTTGAGTGCATTACATTAAAACACTACAATAAAACACTGTTTGTTTGTTTGTTTGTATATACTTTTAAAAACAAACAAACAAACAAACAAACAAACAAACAATTTGGAAGAATGACACCAAAAATGTAAATTGATTATGAGAGAATAAAACAAATTGTATTTATCTTTTATACATTTGTATATTAGTCAGTAATATAACTGGGAAAATATAAGCACATATACATTTAGACAAATTTAGATAAAATAAAATAAAATAAAATAATGGGCTCTAAAATCTGCAAAGATTCTGAATCAGCTTTTTTTTTAACAATTCAACCAAACGATGAATCAGTCAATGAAAAAGGCAGAGACTTAATTATAAATAATGTAATGAAAGGCTGAATATTTTGATATATTTATAATACAACAAAGCCAAACTGCCCTTGATGAGACATAAGCAGACATACCTTTTACATAATTCATTAACATAAATTACTAAAATTCCAAGAAATAAAAGGTCACCCATGACCAATACGTACAATCACAAATTGATCAGCATCACTGGGCTAACAAACCACTCATCCACCCCAATTTTATTCATATTTAACTAGTCTAAACGTATTCTCTCCAGCTAATAACAAGTATTTTTAATTCTCATATCGACATTCTAGAATTCATGAAATACAAATACCGTTTAGGGGGTTACAACATGGTGAAAGAAATCATATTTCGTAGAAGGCATATGCTAACCAAACGACCTCAACAAACCCTGTGCTTGACAAAGGTACAGTAATTATTCAACAGTTGAGTAACCCAGATCCAAAAATGGCTCTCTAAGAGCTGAGGATACAGTCCAGGGCACCAGGTTCAGAACTACTGCTGGGTTGGAAAAGAAACCTCAGTGTACCAATGTACACAAATGACTTTTAAAGGAAGAGTTATGCAAAAGATATTACTCATCCTCCACTTGTATTTGTTTAGTTCATAATATTTATCAAATAAAACTTATATTTGGTTTATTTTTCTATATTGTAGGCCTACAATTTGAATTATTTGGTCCCACTTTATATTAAGTGTCCTTAACTACTATGTACTTGCATCAAAAAATAAAAAATAAAATTCAATGTACTTACTATGTTTATAATGTATTTGAGAACACTTGTGGTGCTTTTGAGTTGGGATAGAGGTTGGGTTATGGACAGGTTTGGTGGTGTGGGTAGGTTTAAGGGTGGGTCAAGGTGTAAGGGATGGTCAACAGTGTATTTACAAATGTAATTGCAAAAGTTAATTACAGATGTAATTGCATACATGCATTTAATCTAGCATAAGTACACAGTAAATACATGTATTTACACAATAAGTACATTGTAACACACTGTTAATTCCTGTGTAAGTACATATTAGTTAAGGCCACTTAATATAAAGTGTGACCAATTATTTCAATATTATTGTTTGATTTCTAACCAAGATTTTTTAAAGAGACTGTTCACTCAAAAATGAAAATTCCCTCACAATATTACTCACACTCAGGTGATTCTATACTTTTATGAATTTCTTTCTTCTTTTGAACAACAAGAAAGTATCTTGAATGTTGTAAAACAGCAGCTCTGAATTCCATAGTGTGTTTGTTCTCATTGGCTGCTGGTGTCTTGCTTTGGGTTCAACTGAAGAAAGAAATTCATAAAAGTTTGGAATCACTTGAGGGTGAGTAATATTAGGAGGGAATTATAATTTTTTGGGTGAACAGTCTCTTTAAAAAGTCTTGGTTCAAGCGTCTTCCTCAGAAATCAAATAATAATATTGAAATAATTCCAATGCGCTCTAGTATCTGACATGCCCCGCCCCCTTCAAAACGCTTCTCATTTGCTTTTCATTTGATGCGCTTGAGCTCAACCGCTCTCATTGGCAGAGCTGTGATGAAACAAAACCCTAATGGCTGTTTGTTAAAAAGGGGAGGAGCTACCCTTTATCCCACCCTCTCTTCATGTTTCAGTTGAGATCACGTCAAGCATCGAATGAAAAAGAATAAAGGTTTAGATCACAAGACTTTGGAACAGAACTACTGGGTTTATGCAAAATTAAAAGCAAACATCCAGCAGCAGGCCTAAATAAACACTAAAGAAACAGCCAGTACTGCAGTGAGTGGTTTGAGAGCACCGACTGAATGATTCATCAGTGATTTATCAAACAGTACATCAGTAACAGACCAGCTCAGTCTCCTGCAGGGCTCTGTCTGAAACAAGCTGAGAGCATGTGCACGAGTGTGACTCAAAATGATGCTGCGTTTGAGCATGAACTGTGGAAAATGCCACCCTCTCTTCAGTCTGATTGCTGTCTGAGAGAGGGAGAGAGAGAGGGAGAGAGAGAGAGGGGGAGAGGGAGAGGGAGAGAGAGAGAGGGAGAGAGAGAGAGAGAGAGAGAGAGAGAGAGAGAGAGAGAGGGAGAGAGGTGTTTGCGATGCAGAGACTCTCACATTTGATGTAATGAGTGAACAAGAGCCCAGATTATTTATGAACTCATTTTTATTTTCCCTTGAAGGTCTTTAACAGACAAATGTATCATGACTGCTGTTGTCATTCAAAAGCAGCAGCAGCACTGCAAATACAGACAGATATGCAGCTGTTTAAATAAGAAAATAGATAATAATAACCCTAATAATACAATTCTATTGCTAAATAGCTATAACACAGAGCTTAATAAGATTACAAACAGAATAGAATACAATACAATAGCAAGACCACAATTCTAGGTAAAATTTTTTTTTTAAATAAATAAATCGGTAAAACAACTACAAAATAGGATAAAATGCATTAAAATTAAATGAAATAAATAAATAAAAATGTTTAATTTATAATTAGGATAAATAAAGTTAAACAATGAAATCTAAACGTAATATTAAAATTAGGATACATATTAAATTGTTTAAATAAGTATAAGTACAGTTAAAGTCAGAATTATTTGCCCCCCTTTAATTTTTTTCCTTTTTTAAATATTTCCCAAATGATGTTTAACAGAGCTATGAAATTTCCACAGCATGTCTGATAATGTTTTTTCTTCTGAAGAAAGTCTTATTTCATTTGATTTCAGCTAGAATAAAAGCAGTTTTTAATTTTTTAAAAAACATTTTAAGGTCAATATTATTAGCCCCTTTCGGTTAAATATATTTTTTCGATAGTCTACAGAACAAACCATCATTATACAATAATTTGCCTAATTACCCTAACATGCCTAGATAACCTAATTAGACACAACGTGTCTAACCTTGGGGCGGATGGGCTACAGCAGCAGAAGATCACACCGGGTGCCACTCCTGTCAGCTAAGAACAGGAAAATGAGGCTACAATTCACACAGGCTCACCAAAAATGGACAATAGAAGATTGGAGAAACGTTGCCTGGTCCAATGAGTCTTGATTTCTGCTCTGACATTCAGATGGTAAGGTCAGAATTTGGCACCAACAACATGAAACCTGGAGGTGGTGGTGTGATGGTGTGGGGGCTATTTTCTTGTCAAACACTGGGCCCATTAGTACCGATCAAGCATCGTGTCAACACCACAGCCTACCCGAGTATTTTTGCAGACCATGTCCATCCCTTTATGACCACAGTGTACACATCTTCTGATGGCTACTTCCATGTCATAAAGCGCGAATCATCTCAGGCTACTGAAGTACTGCAGTACTGAAGGCAAAAAGGGGTCCAACCCGGTATTAATAAGGTGTACCTAATAAAGTGGCCGCTGAGTGTAGCGTAGAAAGACTCTTTAAGAGTACATTTAAAATAGAACACTAAATACAACAGTTACTCACTCAGACTAAATAACACTGCAATAGAATAGAATAGAATAGAATAGAATAGAATAGAATAGAATAGAATTTGCTCAAACTTGTAGGCAAAATTAATCAAAAAACAAACAAAAGCTGTTTGGTTTAAAGTGACTTCAGGTGAGCCGAGTTTCACTACAATACTAAAACAAAAAGTGCATTTTTAGCTATTAAAATGATGCTAATGTAAAGACAGAACGCTACACTGCAATGTCTCATGTTATAGTAAAAGCCTCAATGTAACAGCGAGGGTGCAGGCCACGATTTGTTGAGCCTGTTGATGATCTCATGTGTGAGCGGTGAACTGGAGGGAAAAGCGTTTCAGAGAGGTGTCAGAGTGTTTCCAGCCCAGCCGTCATCCTCTTTAGGACGTGAGTGGAACGGAGGGAGAAAGAAAGAGCGTGGCGGCTTGTCAGACATGGTTAGAGAGTCATACAACAGCACCGGGTTCAGTTCAACATCCCTGTCTGTCTGTTAACATGAACACTGGCTGTGTGGGGTGGACACAAACACGCACACACATCTCATTGCGACCGATTGTTAATGTAACCACTGACATCGAGACAGCCACAGTCGAATCAGATTAGATGAAAGCAGTTTGTGCCATAGGCAGCCATACTGCAGTAAATGGCACAGTAAGGGCTCGTTCACACTGAACGCATCTTTGCTAAATGCGAGATGCAGCGCTTAGAAATGAGTTTACAAAAAGTGCAGCATATCGCAAGGTCCTTGTGACATGAAATCATGAACGTGATGTAATAACAACAATAACGGACCCATTAGAAATAGAAAAACAATATGTTGTGATAAGCACTTGAAGATACATCATATAACTCAAGATATCTGGACAAAGCCACAAGGATTGCCTCCATAACCATGATATTATGGTAAATAAGAGTGCTTTCTCACTAGCACTTTTGGTCCTCACCCGGGTTCATTTGACGTCATAGTACGGTACGTTTAGCTAATGTGAATGTGTCTTCTGAAATCGGGTGCGCACCCGTGAACCGTACCCGAGTCCGCCTGAAAGAGGTGGTCTGGGGTACGGTTCATGCGAACTCTGATACGGTTCACTTCTGATGTGAATGCAATCGTACCAAATCACAAAAGTAAACCCCCAACTGAACAACAAACCATCGTTTTCATAACATTCGTTTTGAGTGTGTGTGTGTGTGTGTCAAGTTTCGTACCTTAGTGACACGCGCGGGACTGAGCCAGGTCAACGCGGGACTGAGCCAGGGCAAACACAGTGATACACAGTAATGTCTGCTTGTTTCCTTCAAAAATAGCTTCTGCAGACACTGTGTAATGTTCTGAATGTTTATAATATGTTTGCGGCAGATGGATGCGAGTCGCTTTCTGTATGTCCGAAACCAAATGCTTCAGTTATAGCAGAATGACCGCAATGTGCGGAAGTCTTTCCATTTCGGCGCTTGCTTTCATGACCGTCACCTAGCAACGGCCGTAAACAAAACAGCAGCTCGATGACGCAAGCGTACCGGGGTTCAGAAGGAAAAAAGACAGTGTGAACTCAAACCAACCGAAGAGGTGGCAGGGGGAGACAATCGAACTTGGGTACGGTCCAGGCAAATGAACCAAGTGTGAAAGCCCCCTAAAACAGTTTTCATGTCAATTTTCCACTATAAACAGAAGCTTGCAATGGTTGTCCCACCTCCGAGCTCTTCTGAGTGGCCCACTGCCTGATAGTGGTGAACTATGTTTTAACTTGAGATTGTGTCTAAAGGCTGATTTATACTTCTGCATTGAGTGATCAGCGTGACCCATGGGGCCTGCCTTGTGGGTAGTCATGCTTTTATGCATCTGCATGCTGTTTGAGTTGTTTTGCAATAACATTTCCGAAATGCTCTCTGGCAGTAGGTGTTTATGTTCCTCTGTGTCGAGTTTCTTCATGGGTGTTTAGTTTTTTCTGAACGCTATCTTAATGTACAAGTAGCTAAAACTCGCTCATTCTGAGGTGGGAACCAGCGGACGTGCAACAACTTTAATCATAAGGTAAACACAAAACAAAAGTTTGCTCCTGGAGCTCTTTCACGGAACTCGACACTAGTAAACAATCGCTTCATCGAACTCGCAGATCTAAGCACCGCCCATACTCATCACTGTTACCAAACCGACCAATCACTAAGCTTGCTTTATGTGTCGTTGTGTAGTTACATTTATTGAGAGGTGCGTGTCAGTGTCGGCATCAGCCACTGCAAGGGCTATGCGAACACGTAAGGCTGAGATGAACCTACAGTTGAAGTCAGAATTATTAGCCCTCTATTGATTTTTTTTTTTTTTTTATATTTCCCAAATTATGTTTAACAGAGCAAGGAAATTTTCACATTATGTCTGATAATATTTTTTCTTCTGGAGAAAGTCTTATTTGTTTTATTTCGGCTAGAATAAAAGCAGTTTTTAATTTTTTAAAAAACAATTTTGGGACAAAATTATTAGCCCCTTTAAGCTAATATTTTTTTTGACAGTCTACAGAACAAACCATCATTATACAATAACTTGCCTAATTACCCTAACCTGCCTAGTTAACCTTTTTAACCTAGTTAAGCCTTTAAATGTCACTTTAAGCTGTATAGAAGTGTCTTGAAAAATATCAAGTAAAATATTATTTACTGTCATCATGGCAAAGATAAAATAAATGAGTTTTTTGAAATAGGTTTTCAAAACTATTATGTTTAGAATTGTGCTGAAACAATTTTCCCTCCATTAAACAGAAATTGGGGAAAAAAATAAACAGGGGCGCTAATAATTCAGGGGGGCTAATAATTCCGACTTCAACTGTATGTGTGTACTTAACGCAGAAGTGTAAACCTGCCTTAACGTGGCGTTTACTTGCGTATCGCTTCAAATTACAAAAGCCGTGACCATAATGATCAAACGCATCCATCAAGCATGTGTTTACATTGAAAATCTATAGAAAAGTAGTGTTTTTGAAAGAAAAAGCAGCATTCTGTGTGAACGGCCCCTAATTGGGTTTCCATCACCCTGTTAATGACATCAGCATCAAATTTCCAATAAAAATCTTCTGACTTACAAACAAATGAAATAAATAGATATAATAAATAGAAATAAACATCAATTATTAAATTATGCTCTCTTGAGGTGGTTTTGGATTGTGCAAAAATGGTAATGTAGCCCGATCATATTGGGAAACATAACTCTATGTATTGTTAAAAAGTCAATGTTATTGGTACCAAATTCCAATATCATGACAACCATTATCGTAGCTTAATGAATAAGAACTACATAAGGGTTATTTACACCAAAAATCTGCAATCTGTAGTGATACTGTGCTGCTTTTATGTAACAAAATATCAGGAAAAAACATTGCTTGCTTTATTACGCATGTGAATGTCTGCAGACTAGTCTCTCTCTCTCTCTTTCTGAGGTCACAGTCAAGCCTCTCTACCATCAAGCTTTCAGCTCTTCCTGATCTTCAGCCGTCTCCTGTCACCGTGGCTACACTGTTGCCTAGTTACTGCTCTCTGAGGCATGTCATCGTGTAATTACCTGAGTATCGAATGGCCCAAAAATAGGCAGCAGTCATGGCTCTGAGAAATACCAGCAATGACACACACACACACACACACACCTCTGATTCATTCCACCCTGAGCCAGTGACAATGCACACAAAAGCAAAGTAAAGAAGAGATAACAGAGCGAGGGAACATTTGCATTATCCATCATCCACTGATGACCTTTAAGGGCAAAGAGATTACTTCTGCATTCATCTTTTTGTTTTGTTTTGATGATTTTCTCTCTTACTAAGAAAAAATAAATGTTTTCCAAATATCTTATCAGCGTTATGTGCGTTACGATTTCTCGTATCTGAAGTTGAACAAACACCTATTTCGTTTTACACACGTGTCTAGGGGCTCTATTTTGACGGTCCATGTGCAAAGTGCAAAGCACAGGGCGCAAACGCTTTCAGGGCGTGTCAGAATCCACTTTTGCTAATATAAGGATGGAAAAATCCGCTTTGCGCCCTGGCGCATGATCTAAAGGGTTGAGCTTATTTTCTTAATAAATTATAGGTGTGTTTTGAGAATAAACCATTCAGAGTCTCATCTCCCATTCCCTTTAAGAGACAGTTGGGTCGCGCCATAAGTGCATTTGCTATTTACATGACGACCTAGTAAACGGAACTCGACACTAGTAAACAATCGCTCCATCGAACTCGCAGATCTAAGCACCGCCCACACTCATCGCTGCTACCAAACCGACCAATCACTAAGCTTGCTTTATGTGTCGTTGTGTAGTTACATTTTTTGAGAGGTGCGTGTCAGCGTCGGCATCAGCCACTGCAAGGGCTATGCGAACACGTAAGGCTGTGATGAACCATACAGTTGAAGTCAGAATTATTAGCCCTCTATTGATTTTTTTTCTTTTTTTAATATTTCCCAAATTATGTTTAACAGAGCAAGGAAATTTTCACATTATGTCTGATAATATTTTTTCTTCTGGAGAAAGTCTTATTTGTTTTATTTCGGCTAGAATAAAAGCAGTTTTTAATTTTTTAAAAACCAATTTTGGGACAAAATTATTAGCCCCTTTAAGCTAATATTTTTTTTTTGACAGTCTACAGAACAAACCATCATTATACAATAACTTGCCTAATTACCCTAACCTGCCTAGTTAACCTTTTTAACCTAGTTAAGCCTTTAAATGTCACTTTAAGCTGTATAGAAGTGTCTTGAAAAATATCAAGTAAAATATTATTTACTGTCATCATGGCAAAGATAAAATAAATATTTTTGAAATTGTAATAGTAATAGTAATAGTTTTTGAAATAATAGAAAAAATTATTTGAAATAGGTTTTTAAAACTAATATGTTTAGAATTGTGCTGAAACAATCTTCCTTCCATTAAACAGAAATTGGGGGAAAAAATAAACAGGGGCGCTAATAATTCAGGGGGGCTAATAATTCTGACTTCAACTGTATGTGTGTACTTAACGCAGAAGTGTAAACCAGCCTTAACGTGGTGTTTACTTGCGTATCGCTTCAAATTACAAAAGCCGTGACCATAAGTGCATTTGCTATTTACATGACGACCTTGTAATTGGAAAAACTGAACGCTTCACTAGTGAGAAAACAGTTAAACAGAGCATCTACAGCGCGAGAATGAGAGATAAGGCATCTCATAATCTACTTTCACTTTCGCTCTCGTGGATAGGGAAACCTTGTACGCACAGACATCAATTAGCCTATAAATAATTCATTTTGTTTGTTAAGCGCAAATATTTGTTTCAAAACTATTTCTAAATTCAGTTCTAATTTCCAGCAAACGAATAAATGAACAATAATAACAAAGTGTGTTCAAAAACCTGAGTTATATCCAAATACACATGCTGTGCCCCATATGGTCTAAAACCTGACAGGTGGACAAATCCAGGCTTGTTTTTAATAAAGCAAATATAAATACACATGTAATAAATAATACTGCTAATAATAATATCATTATACAAAAGCAAATTGTTATGAATGAACTGAAAAAGCCTCCCGAGATGAAGAAGGCATGAAGGCAGTGTTTTTTATATTTATGTAGGCTAGGAAATAATGTTTTGTAATATTTTAAACCTTTATATTTATATACTATATATGTCCTTATTATATCCTATATATATATATATCCTTAATATTTTAATTATTTTTCATATGTGAAGATATTTGCATATTGCTCTGCATATTGTGTGTATTAAGCAGTGTGTGAGCAAGGAGCACAACTAACACGCTCTGTGCTGGAAAATAGAAGGGCTTTGTTCTGGTCTATTGAAGAATCTATTATAGTTTCTAAAAATAGCAACGCGCCAGCAATGCGCCTCAACACGCCTCCCTTTTTAGACCTAAACGCTTATGGGCGCACATGAGCGCAAATGCATTTGCTATTTAAACAGCGTAGCGCAAAACATCAAAACGACTCTTGCGCCAAGCTGAAACTAGTAAACAACAATTGCGTCACACCTTGCGCCACATTGCGCCGGGTGTATGATAGAGCCCATATATTCTTTGTCTACCAGATAACTCAGAATGCAACAAATTGATTATTTAGGGTCACTAACAATCCCAAGATTCACAAATGGTGACAGGATTTTAAAAATTAATTAATTAAAATTTTATTAAATTTTTTTAAAAGAAAATGTCAGTTTAGATTTTTGAAAATGTATGTATTGAGTGTCAGCTTACTCTGATATCGAACGATTAATGTTAAAAATAAAACCTTTAAAGTGGTTCAAATGTTGAAATCTTCCAAAGATGCTTTTTTAATGTTCATAAATAGACCAAGGTGAACATATTTAGACAAGCTGTGAGTACTGTTTTCATTTCAGACAGTTTAATAACACTCAATTTGAAAGCCTAACATCCCTTCAAAGGCTGTGTCCAACTTCTGAATTGGGACACAGCTATAGGCCCTGCCCCAAATTGCACACTTTATGTGCACTAGCAGCCTTCTGGACGTCTAATGGCCAATGTGAACACATTCCTGTAGGTGCCACATTCATCATTTTAGCTTTCAGAAGGGTGATTGCAAGCACCCACTTTGCAACCACTATAGTGCCCTCAATGCACTTATCTGTCAAAGCAAACTCTGCAGCAGACTTCTATTTGTTGGTTAACGGAATAGTTCACCCAAAAATTACCTCATCATTTACTCTTACGTGTTTTTAAATCTTCATGAGTTTTTTTCCTCTGTTGAACACAAAAGAAGATAGTTTGAAGAATGGTCATCAACTTCCATAGTACAAACAATAATTACTGAGGAAGTCAATGGCTCGGAACCCAAAAGGTTTGGAAAACCCCAAAACAAAACAGTGTCTTAAGATAGGCCAGTCTTATCTCATGAAAAGAAAACTTTTTTTTTGTTTAAAAAGACAAAACTTAAATTTGGATGCCCAATATACCTGTCTAAAATTGTTGTCAAGATAGCTGCCAAGTGAATTTTCTATGTTGAGTATATATTAAAAAATTTAAAGCATTTAAATATGCTTTATTTATATTGCATTATCAACTTAACTTATCCTATATACTGTATAGCTCTAGGGCGATTTTTAATATACATCATTATTCTCTCTTGAATTGGTTCTGAGCTTAGTTTTTAACAACAGATGTTTTTTTATGCTTTACAATCAGCCATAGTTTACTCACGTCCAATTCCTTACAACTCCAAACTTTGTTTACATTCATCTCCTGAGATAATAACCAACTTAAACTGAATGCACAATCCTTCCTCATGAGCATTGGAGTGTACAGTTAAAAACTAGCCTAGAGTACCATATGTTGTTAAAATCTAGCCTAGAGCAGCATCTGTTGTTAAAAACTAGCCTAGAGCAGCATCTGCTGTTAAAAACTAGCCTAGAGCAGCATCTGTTGTTAAAAACTAGCCTAGAGCAGCATCTGCTGTTACAAACTAGCCTAGATTAGCAACTACTGTTAAAAAATAGTTTAGAGCACCATATGTTGTTAAAATCTAGCCTAGAGCAGCATCTGCTGTTAAAAACTAGCCTAGAGCAGCATCTGCTGTTAAAAACTAGCCTAGAGCAGCATCTGTTGTTAAAAACTAGCCTAGAGCAGCATCTGCTGTTACAAACTAGCCTAGAGCACCATCTGCTGTTAAAAACTAGCCTAGAGCAGCATCTGTTGTTAAATACTAGCCTAGAGCAGCATCTGCTGTTAAAAACTAGCCTAGAGCAGCATCTGCTGTTAAAAACTAGCCTAGAGCAGCCATCTGCTGTTAAAAACTAGCATAGAGCAGCATCTGCTGTTAAAAACTAGCCTAGAGCACCATCTGCTGACAAAAACTAGGCTGCGTCGAAAATTGCATACTTCCATACTATATAGCACACTAAAATCAGTATGCGAGCCTAGCAACTCACGCGGGTATGTCACGTGTTGTTCAATTCACACAACTCACATTCCTACTGTATAGAACGTACTTTTCTATCGGCCGAGTAGTAAATTGAAATTCAAATGTAGTACCTACTGAGTAGTAGGTGATTTCGGCCACAGCCCTAGACTATAGCACAATCTACAGTAAAGAATTAGCCTACAGTACCATCTGCTGTTAAAAACTAAGCTCAGAATCGATTAAATAGGGAATAGCGATGCACTTTGAAAATCTCAGAATGGATTTTTCAAACTATTTGTCACAGCTCCAATCCAATTTTATGCTACGACACATTACCTAAAATTGTATGGTGAGAGTTGAACAACTGCTTAGCAAATTGAACAGGCTTGCACATTTTTATTGGTACATGATAAGACGGTTAAAGCCCTACAGAAAATGACACAGAAATGTCGCGTTTTACATGACCTGAGATTCTGAATGTGATAGAAATTTAAGTGAACTTGGCCTGAGAACTAATTACAAAACATCATTCAATGCTGCAATATCACAAATGATTTAATTGTTTGTCCTGTCCTCCTCTGTTATATCACATTGTCATGTCAGATTTTACTACATCTGAAAACAATCCATACATCAGCCAGCACTCAGAACCAAACCACCCCCACCCCCCACATGAATCCCTCTGCTCACTCCATTTAATGAACCAACAGAGTCAATAATATATAAAGCCAGCCTGGGTAAGCATTCTGCATAATAGACAGAGAATGGGATTAACTTTCCACTCTGTGGCTGAACTGTTTGTAACAGACATAACAATGTGCACATACATGCATACATACATATATATATACACATACAGTTGAGACCAGAAGTTTACATACACTCTAAAAAAAGGAACATAACCATTTTTTAAAAAAAGTCTGAAGTTAAATGACACTAAAGGTTTACTATTTTAGGTCCGATAGGATTACCTAAATGATTTACATTTGCTTAATGCCAGAATAATGAGAGATTTTTATTTAAAATTTTTTTGAGAATTCTGTATTCATTTCTAGACAGTCAAAAGTTTACATGCATTTCCTTTTTTTTTTTTTTTTTTTTTAAAGCTTTGCTTTTAAACCATATAACTTTGGTTAAATGTTTTGGGTATCCTTCAACAAGCTTCTCACAATAGTTTAAATGAATTTTGGCCCATTCCTCCAGACAGAATTGGTGTAACTGAGTCAGATTTGTAGTCTTGCTCGCACAAGCTTTTTCAACTCTGCCCACAAATTTTCTACAGGGTTGAGATCAGGGCTTTGTGATGGCCACTCCAAAGCATTCACTCTGTTGTCCTTAAAGCACATTTTCACTAATTTGGCAGTATGCTTAGGGTCATGGTCTGTTTGGAAGATCCATTTGTGGCCAAGTTTTAATTTCCTGGCTGATGGCTTGAGATGTTGCTTCAAAATTTCTACATAAAGTTCTGTCTTCATGATGCCATGTATGCTGTGAAGAGAACCTCTTCTGCAGAAAAACAGCCCCACAACATGATGCTGCCGCCCCCATACTTCACAGTTGGGGTGGTGTTCCTAGTCTTTTAAGCTTTCATCTTTGTCCTCCATATGTAACACTGCTCATTATGGCCAAGCAGTTCAATCTTAGCTCCATCAGACCACAGGTCACATGTCTTTAAAAAGTATTATTTTTCCCAGTGTAATTTAGCAAATTGTAATCTGGCTTTTTTTGTTGATTCTGGCTTGTTGATTTTCCCATGTTGTCACAAAAGGAAGCAGTGTGATTGAGGTTTTCCTTAAATACTATTGTACAGTTGTGCCTTCAATTAACTCAAATGTTGTCAATTAGCCAATCAGAAACTTCCAAAACCTTGAAAACATCATCTGAGCTTTTTCAAAGTCATAATAATCTTATTGTATGTAAACTTGACTTTCAAGAAAAGTTATAACAATTTCTCAAAAAATGTCTCTCTCATTATTCTGCTATTAAGCATAACAGAAACAAATCCGATAATAATAACTTAACTAAAAGAGAACAGTTTAGTCACATTAACATCTGACTTTTTATTAATATCTGACGTTTTATTTTTAAATGGTTATTTGCTTTTATACAGTGCAAGTAATCTTCTGGTTTCAACTATATATATATATATATATATATATATATATATATATATATATATATATATATATATATATATATATATATATATATATATATATATATATATATAAATATATATATATATATATATATATATAAATATATATATATATATATATATATATATATATATATATATATATATATATATATAAATATATATATATATATATATATATATATATATATATATATATAAATATATATATATATATATATATATATATATATAATATATATATATATATATATATATATATATATATATAAATATATATATATATATATATATATATATATATATATTTATATTTATATATATATATATATATATATATATAAATATATATATATATATAAATATATATTTATATATATATATATATATATATATATATATATATATATATATATATATATATATAGTTGAAACCAGAGGATTACATACACTGTATGTAATACACACACAAACACACACACACACACATACAGTATATATAAAAATGTATATAGATATTTCACCTGTCATTTAACCTGAAGGTTTAAAAGTGTCACAGACACAGTGTAGCTGCCCGCTCACCCACAAAGTTGATTAGTTCCAGTGAACCCAGCATATACCCGCATCCCAGCAGCACCAGCCCTAAACAAATCAATCTGCAGCAGCAGCAGCAGAGGCCAAAATTCATCTAATCAATCTGAATTACAACTTCAAAACGCGGGGCATACGAGGTGACAAACACTACTATTCGCTTTTGATTCCACATGCACTTTCAAAAATTCTTGCTGCCTTAAATAGTTTGAGCTGAATCAAATCAAACTTTCTAGTCATCTCAACTTACATCAATCATACAGCTTAAAACTTTTAGTTGAAACCTGATTAAGTTAAAATACACTCAATGGCCACTTTATTAGATACACCTGTCCAACTGCTCGTTAATGCAAATTTCTAATTAGCCAATCACATGACAGCAACTCAGTGCATTTAGGCATGTTGATATGCTCAAGACAATCTGCTGCAGTTCAAACCGAGCATCGGAAAGGGGAAGAAAGGTGATTTAAGTGACTTTGAACGTGGTATAGTTGTTGGTGCCAGACGGGCTGGTGTGAGTATTTCAGAAACTGCTGATCTACTGGGATTTGTACGCACAACCATCTCTATCGTTACAGAGAATGGTCCAAAAAAGAGAAAATATCCAGTGAGTGGCAGTTCTGTGGGCACAAATGCCTTGTTGATGCCAGATGTCAGAGGAGAATGGCCAGTTCAAGCTGATAGAAAGGCAACAGTAACTCAAATAACCTATGCCTACAACTGAGGTCTGCAGAAGAGCATCTTTAAAAGCAACACAACACATCCAACCTTGAGGCAGATGGGCTACAGCAGCAGAAGACCACACCGGATGACACTCCTGTCAGCTAAGAACAGGAAACTGAGGCTACAATTCGCACAGGCTCACCAAAATTGGACAATAGAAGATTGGAAAAACGTTGCCTGGTCTGATGAGTCTCCATTTGTGCTGCGACATTCAGATGGTCGGGTCAGAATTTGGCATCAACAACATGAAAGCATGGACCCATCCTGCCTTGTATCAATGGTTTAGGCTGGTGGTGTAATGGTGTAGAGAGATAATTTCTTGCCACACTTTGGGCCCATTAGTACCAATCGAGCATCACGTCAACGCTGACCATTGCTGACCATGTCCATCCCTTTATGACCACAGTGAACCCATCTTCTGATGACTACTTTCAGCAGGACAACACGCCATGTCATAAAGCGCGAATCCTCTCAGACTGGTTTCTTGAACATGACAATGAGATTACTGTACTCAAATGGCCTCTATCTATGCCACGAAGGATTGAAGCAGTTCTGAAGGCAAAAATGGTTCAACCCGGTACTAGTAAGGTGTACCTAATAAAGTGGCCGGTGAGTATAAGTTAATATTTGCTCTCTTGACTTTCTCTCATTACATTATTTTACAGGGTGCAAATTTCCTCGATTCGATGTTGCAGAACAAAACAACAACAAACCCCAATGACTGCAGTAAATTTGCTTGGGAAGTTTGTAAAGACTTTCTCCCATTCCCTAAACGCTTGCTTATTTTTTGAGTTTTATTTAAAATTCTGTCACGGTACGTTCGCTGATGCAGTGCGGTGAATTAGTATGGCCTAATTACAACTCCAGTGATTACTGCGAAGTTTAATTAGCGGAAAACAAGACATGGCACAATGAATTCCTCCCCGGATCCCCACCAGGTTCACACAGAATATCAGGAGTTCTATTTTTTCTTCTCTAAAAAAATACACGTCTCTTGTGTGTTTGTGCAAGAGTGTGTATTTCTCTTCATGCTTTGGGTCAGTTATTTTCAGTAGGTCTCTTGAGGCCAGCAGCAAAAGCGTATCCTTTACTGAACCTCCTGTTTAGTTTTGAAGTTAACCCATATGGACTGGAGCTTTTCCGTTTTAGCGAGGCTCTGGATACTGTTCTTATACAATCTGACAGGGCCTAACACACTACATTCACTGCATTCTCCAAACTGGCGGTTATGGAAACAACGGCTGCAGCCAAGTTTAGCACCTTTGAACGTTCATGCAAGGAAAAATAGCTCACTCATGCCACCTTATGGAGCATCTGAGCCATCGCAAAAGCAGTGTTTGGTGTGAGGAGATGAGAAGTTGGAATGTTACCTCTATGGCCACCACAGTTAGGATGAGCTGAGCATCCGATTCCGGGAAATATGCTTTCACTTGTGGAGATAAAGCAATCAAGGCACAGTTGGTCACCACAGCAATAATACTCATCGTCTCAAATGCCAACTGAAAGAAGAAAAGAATAATCAGATGTTAGTTAAAGGGGACTGTTCACCCAAAAATGACAATCTCCCTGTTTCTGTCTCGAGTGGTAACAAACCATTTATGAGTTTTGAATTTAAAAGAAGATATTTTAAAGAATGTTGGAAACCTGACCTCTATAAAAATAAAAAAAATAGTATGGAAGTTAATAGTGAGCGGTCTCCAATATTCTTCTAAATATCTTCTTAAAAATAAAAAGGATTAACAGACTTGGAACAAGTAAAGGTTGAATAAATGATGATAGAATGTTTTGGTTTTGAATCAGGGGATCTGCAGGTTTCATCAAATCAAATTTAAGACCTTGTAAGACCATTATGAATGAATCTTTAGACGGTAACACTTTACAATAAGGTTCATTAGTTCATTAGAGCACAAGTAGGCCTATGAGCTGATGGTAGGCCTTTGACCTCTGTACAGTTCAGCTGACAACGAAAACTATGTCTTGATACAATGCTATCATAGAGTTATAGATAACCCTGTACTGTATAAAACAAATATGATTACAGTATGCTTTTAAAATTAAGAAAATAATATGATATAAGTATAAATAGGAGCATGAATGAGGTCCTAATATTGAGCAAATAATAAAAGAATTTAATGCTGTTTAACGATTAATACAAAAATACACTAATCAAAGTGAAACATATATAAATGTTTATTTATTCATTCATTCATTTTCCTTCAGCTTAGTCTCTTTATTTATCAGGGGTCGCCACGGCGAAATAAACCGCCAACTTATTCAGCGTATGTTTTACTGGTTTCACACACATACTGTACTTGAACCAGCGACCTTCTTGCTGTGAAACTGACCACTCAACTGTGTCGCCATGTTTATTTATATAAACATTTATATATAGCACAATTATACATGCATATTTATATTCATTCATTTTTTTCGGCTTAGTCAATTTATTAATCAGGGGTCACCACAGCGGAATGAACCGCCAACTTATCCAGCACTATTTATGCAGTGATGATTAGGATTTACTTCAACAGATGGTTCATCTGAAAAATCGACCTTCTGCCACTTTTCCAAATGATTAACTAGAAGTCAAGTTAGCATTTGTTGCTCTTGCAACTGGGATAGACGACAAGACTTTTGTCTCGTAGTGTATATTTTATATTTTTTGTTTTCTAAATGGTTAACCACTTCCATAGTATTAGTTTTTTCCTACTAATGAAGTCAATGGTTATCAGTTTTCAACATTATTCCAAACTTCTTCTTTAAAGGGCCATGAAACCCCCTCTTTTCAGCAGGGTGTTTTCACACCTCTACTTTGGAAAAAGTCCGAAAAGTGGGCGTGTAAAGCTCTGTTTAGGGGGGAGTGTCGGAGGAAGAAAAGAGGCATGGTGTGGGAGTGTCTATTTGGGCGCGCTGAATTTCAGAGTCAAAACACACACACACAGGGGACAAAGTGACTGTGTTTACATGGACATCTGTTGTCGAATTATTTGCCAAATTATTAAATGGTGGACTTTAACTGCAGTTTGGCTCTTTCATTAAGGGAATTCATTCATGCCCCTCGCGACAAACGAGATATTTGATTCGAGGAACAGCTGTAAGCGTGTTTTTTTCATGCGCTGATTGGTTTGAACCAAGCCTTACTCATACATTAATGCATCACACTGTAAGACGTAATAAGACACACTCTGGCACAGACGTCCAGTCTGCACGCTGGAATACACGCTATTATGTCATGACCGTGACGCAGCTTCAAAAATTAGTTTTAAACCGGAAGTACGAATTTGCTTGAAATAACGCAAAAACAACCAATTTACACTTTTTAGTGAAATATAGGTGTCCTAATAGTGTTTTTAGCAGTGTGGGACACATATACGACTGTCAACAGCTCAAACAATGTGTTTTGGTGTTTTGTGACCCTTTAACAGAAAACAAAAAAAACTCTAATTTGGAACAAGTTATGGTTGAGTAGACTGTATTAGATAATAACAAATTTATTTTTTGAGCGAACTATCCCTTTAAGATTTCTTTAAAGAACAGTAAATGATCAGCTTTTCTCGAGTTGCTCTGGAGGTTTTCTCACCTGCCACACCCCGATGTTCGCAGCTGGTTCTGAGAAGGGACGCTTGAAAACGTGACACATCTTAAAGGCGTCAGAATAAACCTCAGTGATGTTGTTTAGCACCACCAGAACAGCAGCCAGTGGATACACACAGGAGAAGAGACTCACATAGCCGAACAACAGGAACTGCTCAAGGTAGTCATCAAACGTGCCCTGATGATCAAAGGTAGTAATTATTACCATGTTTACAAACCTTGCCAAACTTTCTGAAGAATCCCAAATGTGTAATTACTGTCATCACTTACTCAGGCTCATGTCACCCAATAACAGGCCTATCACACTTTTCACCATTCCATTCACTTCAAACCACAAGCTAATCTGAATAGATTATGCTTCATTCTGTGAACTACACTGTAAAATATGAATAATAATCGGTAAATCATATGAATTTTTCTAGTCATCGCAACTTATGTCAATCAAACTGATTAAAAACATTGGGCCCTATCATACACCCGGCGCAATGTGGGGCAAGGCGCGACGCAATTGTTGGTTTGACGCAAGAGTCGTTTTGACGTTTTCCGCCACGCTGTTTAAATCAGGGGTTCCCAAACTTTTCAGGCCGCGACCCCCAAAATGACAATGCCAGTGAGTCGCGACCCCCAATATACTTTGAGGTGGTTATAAATACAGAAACCTTGCATGCAATGGCGCACACACACCAATGGATCCAAGTCCATTCAGTCTTCTATTAATTTTTTTTATGTATGAGAGCTGGAAATGGGCCACAAAGTTTAACCGGGTGTTATGAAATCTGCTGCATCTGACACTATTGCTGTGTCTTTAATACAATGTAATTACCCCAGGGGTTGCAATCCAATAGAAGTAGTAACTATAAGCTACTATAGTAACTATATATGGTATAAACGACTATTTTTTTTCTCTTCAGAAGGTTATGGATAAAATATGGTAATTCTTATGGTTGAATAAAAATAAATAGATTTTTGGAAACCACCAGGCGACCCCCTTTCATTGTACCGCGACCCCTCGGGGGGGTCCCGACCTCCACTTTGAGAACCATTGGTTTAAATAGCAAATGCATTTGCGCTCTTATGTGCGGCCATAGGCGTTCAGGTCTAAAAAGGGAGGCGTGTTGAGGTGCATTGCTGTTGCATTGCTATTTTGAGAAACTGTAATAGATTCTTCAATAGACCAGAACAAAGCCGGTCTATTGTCCAGCGCAGAGCGTGTTAGTTGTGCGCCTTGCTTACACACTGCTTATACACACAAGATGCAGAGCAATATGCAAATATCTTCACAAATGAAAAACAAATAAAATATTAAGGATATTTATAGGATATAATAAAGATATATATAAGATATAGATATAAAAGATTAAAATATTACAAAACATATTATTTTTTTAGCCTACATAAATATAAAAAACACTGCCTTCATGCCTTCTTCATCTCGGGAGGCTTTTTCAGTTCATTCATAACAATTTGCTTTTGTATAATGTTATTATTATTAGCAGTATTATTTATTATATGCGTATTTATATTTGTTTTATTAAAAACAAGCTTAGATTTGTCCACCTGTCAGGTTTTAGACCATATGGGGCACAGCATGTGTTTTAGGATATAACTCAGTATTTTGAGCACAATTCGTTATTATTGTTCATTTATTCGTTTGCTGGAAATTAGAACTGAATTTAGAAATAGTTTTGAAACAAATATTTGCGCTTAACAAACAAAATTAATTATTTATAGGTTAATTAATGTCTGTGCTTACAAGGTTTCCCTATCCACGAGAGCGAAAGTGAAAGTAGATCATTTATCTCTCATTCTCACGCTGTAGATGCTCTGTTTAACTGTTTTCTTGCTAGTGAAATGCTCAGTTTTTCCACTTACACTTACTTTACGTCATGTAAATAGCAAATGTGCTTATGGCGCAACGCAATTCTCTTAAAGGGAATGGGAGATGAGGCTCTAATTGGTTTATTCTCAAAACACACTTATAACTCATTAAGAAAATAAGCTCAACCCTTTTAGATCAAGCGCCATGACGCAAAGCGGATTTTTCTGTCCTTATATTAGCAAAAGTGGATTCTGACACGCCCTGAAAGCGTTTGCGCCCTGCGCTTTGCACTTTGCGCATGGACCGTCAAAATAGAGCCCATTATGTTAAACTTTGTATAACCTAAACAAAATAGTTGAGACCTGATTAACTTATTAAATTAAAGTAACAAAAACATTTGCTGTCTTGACTTGTTGTCATCTATTATTTCACAGTGCATTATTTATAAAGCAGATTTCACAATCTGGAAAGTGAAGAGCGCTCCAAACATATTTTTGCTGCTTGTTCAAACTAATTTGAAATGAGCCGAATCAACACAATTCTTGGTTGTTGGGACAACTTAATTGTTTTATGGTCAATCCACTTAAATTTGTAAAAACAATTAAGTAACTTAAGTGACATGAGGGAGAGCAATGAATAATAGAAATGTCATTGTTGGACCCTTTATGTAGCATTCACAAAAAAAAGTATGTAGTCCAGATATTAACCTTTAATTTGGACTGAAAGTGTCCATCTGTCAGTGGTCACTGAGACTTACCAAATAGGTGTTCATTTCAGTCTCCAGCTGAATTTGTTCCAGCAGAGGGAGTTCTTTATCACCCATCAGTCTCCTCATCCTCTTATAGACTCTCTTGTTCCTCCTTCTCTGCAGCCAGTAGGGCAAAAATGCCTCCATCACTTGATTCAGGATCTGAGAGGTGATGAGCAGGGTGGCCAAACTCTGATGATCCACAGACAAATGACAAGGGGTTACATTAATGGGATAGTTCATTCAAGGAAGTCTTATTTGTTTATTTTGGCTAGAATAAAAGCAGTTTCTAATTATTCAAAACATTGCAATTTTAAGGTAAATTTTTTTCTGATTGTTTTACAGAACAAACCACTGTTATACAATAACTTGCCTAATTACCCTAATCTGCCTAGTTAACCTAATTAACCTAGTGAAGCCTTTAAATGTTACTTTAAGTTGTATAGAAGTGTCTTGAAAAAAATATCTAGTAAAATATTATTTATTGTCATCATGGCAAAGATAAAATAAATCAGTTATAAAAAATTTGTTATTAAAACTATTATGTTTAGAAATGTGTTGAAAAAATATCCCAGAAACTAGGGAAAAAATAAACAGGGCGTCTAATAATTCTGACTTCAACTGCATATATATACACACTGTAGAAAATAAAATTATCTGGTAATTAACAGTTTAGATTTTTTGTTCATTTACAGTTGTTGAATTGCATTATGGGAGCTTGATCTTTGCTCTGTCGACTTTTTTAATGTTGAAAATTTTACTGTACAGTTTAACAAAAATACTTTTATTGACATTTTAGTAGTTTGAAATAATATAAAGTATTAGAAATTATATAGAGAGAAAGAAGTCTGTAAAATAATAGAAAATGTACTGGCAGGATAGTACAAGGTTTTTGTAGTGTACTATACAACACAAACCCAGAAAAACTATTAAACTATTAAAATGTTAATACAGTCAGTTTTTCTAACTTTTCTAACCTTTCCAAAGTTAAAAGTTGTTGGAAGTCAGATCAAGGTTCCATAATGCAATTCAAACGGATAAATAAATGAAAAATAAAAACAGGATTACACAAAATGTGTAAAACTGCAAACTGCAGATGCTTTTTAAGGTGTACACATATACAGTCAAGCCTGAAATTTTGGGTTTGACAATATCTATACTCTGTTAAACTTCCTTGGCAAAAATAGTATAAAATATAAACGGATGAATGAATGAATGAATGAATGAATGAATGAATGAATGAATGAATGAATGAATGAATTGTATCCACAATATGTTCTCTAATGAGTGAATGCCAGATATCTGTACAGAAGTGGAAATAATTTAGTCAGCAAAGACCTTCTTTTGGATTTCTACCACACAAAGAACATTCATATCACTTAATAAAATACAGGTTAAACTCCTGGAGACACCTGAGTGAATTTTGCATTTTAAAGCTTAATGCTTCTTTGCCAAAATCAATTAATGAATGAATTTATCAATGCATGAATCAATGAATGAGTCAGTAAATGAATCAATCAATGAATCAATCAATCAATGAATCAATGAATCAGTGAATCAATCAATCAATCAATCAATCAATCAACAACTGGATTAATTGTAGTTTTTAAAGCTTAACCCTAGGGGGTGAACGAAGTCTCAGTGGAGGAGCAAATATCTCAGTCAGGTTTCTATAAAATACCTTCTTTTGCTTTTTGAGGTTGAACTAAATTCCTCTGGATGATTTTTAACATTAAAAATGACATTTTCATGCAACCGAATTTTGGATTATCGAACCCTTTTTTTCTTGTTTGTGTGTCTGAAATGCTCACCTGTCTCAGAAGCACCATGTCTTGCATGACAAAGGCAATGTAGAAGAGAGAGGCAAAGCAGTTTACAAAGTTAAACTGGAAAGAAAAAAGAAACAAGCACAAATACATCAAAATAATCCTTAATTGTAATGTTCCCCACACCTTTAGACCAATCTACAGCTGTTCCATGAATATTAGATGAGAATTTTTAAACTAGTGACACAGAGATGACTCAGATCTGGGATTAAAATTTTAAAGTCAATGGGAACAGTATCTCCAACAGAAATAGATGTACAAGAGTTAAACTAACATGAAATAATAATATATGCAAAGTAAATATGTAAAGTATAAAACAATTGAAAGCATACCACCAAAACCTTGAGCACAAGGTGATTTTGAAATGAGGACTCCAGTCTGTGGTTTTCTGTACAAAGAAATTAAAAAATAGAATAGGATTTACAATAATTATCAATTATAACTATCATTATTAATAATGATCACTCATTTGATATTAATCAAAGATCATACTTCTCATTTTAGTGTCCTTTTTTATTACATTTATTATATTTTATATTACACTAAACACATTTTAAAGATGCAGTATGTACAGTTAGTTTGACACCCAGTGGTTGAACTAGGTATTGCAGTCCTGGATCAAAACACATTTTCACAAAGGCTCTTTCTCTGATGAGCCCACGCAAGCGCAGGTTGCCAGATTGATGCGAGTGTGCCTGACTTTAGAGCCTAAACGCTGATTTAAGGCTGATATGAACCAATAGAAGAACTATTTTCCATACTAAAAGGAGTTTATTCCCAATCATCACCTGAAATGTATATTTTAAAAACTTCTTTTTTCTCACAGGTGAACAACATGTGCTTTATTAAGTGTTAAATGCTAATAATGTGAGTTTGAATGCCATTTTACATGACATTTATTGCCATACTACTGAAAGCAGCAGCAGATAGTTTACCAGATTTTGAAAATAAATTAAACTTTTTGAAATTGAACTTTAGAACTGTGACTCTGCAAACCAACACATATCATTGATTCAGCATCTACATTTAATAATGTTAAAGAGATTTAATATGTATTAATTAGATTTTATGTAAGGTTTATGATCTAATTAATACACATTAATTCTGTTGGAGTGCAGTGAGTGCACTATTCTGTGTTTCTGAATGGCTGTATTTAAATTTCTGTCGTGTTTTGTATGGCGCAAACAGCAACACTGCTTATCAATGCAAATCTCGTCATGTAGCGGGTTGTTAGGACACAGGGTTACAATGTAACCTGCTCACCTAATGTTTACTTTCGTAATATTTATATTATTTGCTAATAAATAACCACCTTATGAGGAACTTTGAATCTGCGTCTCATTTCGGAGTCTGCTACTGTCCACCAGAGGTCGCATTCAGTCACGGAAGCATGCTTTGAGAGCCTTCCTAAATGAATGAATGAAATTCTCTGTTTTCCATCAAGGCAACCAGAGACGCTGAAATATAATTGGCTAAACTGGCATTGGGTGGGTTGAAAGAACCAAAACAAAGACCGGCACATAACGTACATTTTAAAAGCAGAATATCTGACCTCAGTATTGTTTTTCAGATAAACAAGTATGTTCAATTAGCATGTTTTTTTTTAAATATCTGCAAACATATCATGGCATTTTTATGCTTTAGAAGAGTCAAAAACTTACATACAGCACCTTTAAGATTAGTTTATCCACTCGAGTTAACATGAACCAATAGTAAGCAACTGTATTTTCAATAAATAACATTAATGTGAATAAATATACTTACATAAATGAATCATTCATTATTTGTTCATGATAGTGAATAAGAAGAAGAAGAATGCTGAATGGATTTCAGGCTCACCCCAGTCTGTGAGAAACTCTGCAGCGTAGCGATACAGCAGGTTCATGATCTCGATGACCACAGCATAGATGATACTCGGGACAAACAGCAGAACGCTGGTTGCAAAGTTGGGATTTTCATGGTATATGCTTATGGCCCAGAACTCCATGTCAAAGTAAACCATCATCACGTAAAAGGACAAATACAGGCACAGCAGAACGAAAGGGACCGACACCAAATATATCCTCAAATGCCGCCTGTCACAGGAAAACAAACACTGTCATACAAATACTGTATTACTATTATTATTAAAGTGGACTTATTATGCCACTTTTCACAAGGTCTAATATGAGTCTGTTCTCAAAATTTGTAATAAAATTTTAGCTCAGATTACAGCACAGATTACTGCTGAAATTGTTTTTTTTTTTTAGGGTATGCGCCAAATTGCGTCTCTTTGTGTTTGGCCCTTGTAAATAAACTGCTACTCCTCCTGTCAGGATGCAAAGTGTGTGGTTTTCCAGCTAAACCGGGCTACTTAAAAAAAATATTCCCTGATAGAATAAGACAAGATTTCAACATACTTGGAGCTAGGGTAGATTGGCTCCTCTCGGCCGGTGACTGGATTCAACCCCAAGGGTCCATGGAATCCAGCTCTTGGTTCTTCAAAGGCTTTTTTACGGCCCAGAGTTCCCCAGCTGTATGCTAACGTAGCGCTGCACCGCTTCCATACTTCCAGAAATACTGTAGACCAAACCAGGTTGAAGACGGCAAACAGGACGTACTTGTCGTAGTCCTCCCAATCGAAGAGGTAGTAGGGGATACCAATGAGGGCCATGGGTATCAAGGCAAATGTGAAATACTCCAAAAATCCAAAGTAGAGTCCCAGACCTTCACCAAAGTAACTTCTGATGTCATCTACACCATGAAGAATACAGCACAGTGGCTTTAGCATACTATACGGTTATTTCAGGCAGCCGTCATTTTAAAGAACCAAATCGAGGCTGCGGTCGGAAGAAACCCGGAAGTATAGGACCAGCACTGTAAATATTGCAGTAACATGCTGTGGACTGCAAACCTCCAGATTTCAAAATGCAGAAATGGTGTAAACATCACTTTAATATCATTCAGTAAGTTTAATTTAAACAATTAAAAGTAATTTAGCATCAAACAACACCACAATCTCTTTAGGAGTAATATGCTCAAGTGTTCTCCTAGGCTTCAGTTCTTGGCACCAGTTAAACATCGTGGGGACGCTTTCCTGCTTCAGCCTATGTAACCTGGTAAGTGATAAAACACTGCAGTCCTCTGTAGCACACCCTCGTGTTGTCTGTAATAGTGTTGTCCCGGTACTGAAGTTTTAAAAACATCAATTTCCCGCTAACATATAAGCGCCGCTAAGCGCGTTCATAAACAGCGCTGATTTACTATAGTGTTCATCAGTGCTCAACAGTTTACCGCTCTTCACCAAGTGCAAACAAAGATACACGAACACTGGAGCGCGAAGCAGCCGTGAAGATCAGTCGAGTCATCAAGCGGATCGCTCGTCTGTGTTTGTACTCGGTAAACAGCAGAGTGTGACAGATGACCTTCTCGGCCAATCACAATCATTTCTATTAAGCACGTGAACACAATGGCAAATCAGCGCTGTTTTAAGAAAGCCATCAACAGTGCCTTAATTGTTAGCGGGAAATTGAGGGTTTTTTCTTTTAATTCGGTATCATGACAAGTCTAATATACTAAAAGAATCAGTTCATTAACTTGAGTTTGATAAGTGAAGTTTATTCATAAACTAATTTCGAGAGGATCACGTGCTTATGATTTATCACGGCCGGTCTCGTATTTACTAATCACTCGTATTCCAATCATATGTGCCCTAAGCTACTATAAATAACCACAGTTTTCAGTTCATTTGATCTTCGTTTGGAAGAAACCCTCCTCCTCCCCTATTCTCCTCCTTTACCTCTGATCAGGCGGCACGGCGGCCCAGTGGTTAGCACTATGAGCCCCACAGCAAGAACACGGTGGGTGTTTCTGAGGAGGAGTTTGTATGTTCTCCCCGTGCCTGCGTGGGTTTTCCCCGGGTTCTCCGGTTTCCTCCCACCATCCAAAGAACTTCAACATTCATAACAATCAAGCATCTGTCTAACCCCTTTTGTTTCCTTAGCTACCGCAGCCGGGGAGTTTTGAGATCCACGGAACTCAGGCTCCCCTCTCACTCTGCCAACGGGAGGAAGCCCCGGCCTCGAGGATCCCTTGAGCTCGGGGCTCTCTCCCGGGACAGCATGCCAAACAAGCTTTTATAAATCATCAGCTAAGTGTGAACTCTTGAAATAGCGTGTGTTTGGGAAAGAAAACGTTAGCTAACTAGTGCCATTTCCTTTAACTTAGCTGAAAATGAGCTCTGATATCACTTTTTATTTTCACAAGAACGGACCCTTCGGGTCACTCGGAAGATGGTGAAATTTTAAATTTGTGTCACTTTCTCTTCGCTGATAAGATATACAGCCAGCTACACAACATTCCTATATAACTCCCAACAATACTTCCGGGTTTCTTCCCACCGCAGTCTAGATTTCGCTTTTAAAAATGGCGGCCGTGTGAAATCAGTCTACAAAGTTATAACTTACTTGAAAACAAAAATTCTGGCAGAATTTACTCATCCTAATAAGACATTTCCTTAATTTTTAGAACAATATTCATGATATTTTTAATCAAATGGATTAGTGGTCCAGGGTCACATTTGTTTTCCAAACATGAAAATGAATGAGATGAGGGTGAGTGAATGATGACAGAACTTTAATTTTAGAGTGAACTAACCCTTTACAGTGGATCTATTTTAGATGGACTAAGTATTATTTTGCTTAGCTCAACATTAGCATTAAATAAGCAGTCAGAAGTGTTTTCTTAATGATATAAGAGAAGAAAATGTTAAGAGCTGCCATTTATGACATTCAGCTGTACTTAGATAACCAATATTCTTGTGAAAGTCTCAACTGATATAAAGGCCGAAGCTGGGTTTAAAGTTCATGCTGCCAGCGCACACAGACAGAGTGACTCACCAAGTGGCTGGAAGGACAATTTGATCTTTTTGTACCACGAGAACGAGAGTCTCTTAAGGTCTTCTTTGTTATGGAGAGGGAAATACTGGACAAGGACACCTTTAGACTGCAGTCTGCGTACTGAAAAAGAGTTCACCACCAAAATGTTAAGGATGTTCAAAAATGACAAAAAGCATTGCAACAAACTGCGTGTGGATTACAATCATCATCCTGCTGATGTAGACGTTGGACTGAAGTAGCTAATATTAATATACCGGGTGGGCCTTTTATATGGATACACCTTAATAAAATGGGAATGGTTGGTGATATTAACGTCCTTTTTGTGGCACATTAGTATATGTGAAGGGTCAAACTTTTCAAGATGGGTGGTGACCATGGTGGCCATTTTGATGTCCGCCATCTTGGATCCAACTTTTGTTATTTTCAATAGGAAGAGGGTGATTTGACACATCAAACTAATTGGGAATTTCACAAAAAAAACAATGGTGTGCTTGATTTTAACGTAACTTTATTCTTTCATGAATTACAAGTTTCTGACCACTTATAAAATGTGTTCAATGTGCTGCCCGTTGTGTTGGATTGTCACTGCAACCCTCTTCTCCCACTCTTCACTCACTGATAGCAACACCACAGGAGATATGCCAGCACAGGCTTCCAGTATCCGTAGTTTCAGGTGCCGCACATCTTGTATCTTCACACCATAGACAATTGCCTTCAGATGACCCCAAAGATAAAAGTCTAAGGGGGTCAGATCGGGAGACCTTGGAGGCCATTCAACTGGCCCATGACGATCAATCCACTTTTCAGGAAACTGTTCATCTAGGAATGCTCAGACCTGACACCCATAATGTGGTGGTGCACCATCTTGCTGGAAAAACTCAGGGAATGTGCCAGCTTCAGTGCATAAAAAGGGAAACACATCATCATGTAGCAATTTCAAATATCCAGTGGCTTTGTGGTTTCCATTAATGAAGAAAGGCCTCACTATCTTTGTAGTGTATGAAGGGCAGAGGTTTGCTGAGGAAATACTGACAGATTTCAGCTGCTGTCTGGGCTTTCACTGCCTTTCTACACCTTCCTTTCTTCATGTGTTTATTACTTTTTCCCTGCGTCATTTCATTTTATTGTGCATAACTTAATTTGTAAACTTATTAGATTTATTTTCTTTGCATATATGGATTACTTTGGTTGTTACCAACATATGGGGAAAATTTCAAGTCAATGACACCTTTAGAAATGGTTTTCTGAGAAAAAGGGTGACGTGTTCAAAACTTATTTTCCCTGCTGTGTGTATATAAATATCTTGTTGCGGGTAATATGTTTATCAAATGCACACTTACCAATTGATTTTCCAGGGTAAAGCTTATACTTGGGATATCCTGGTATATACTCTTCGTTTTTCGCTCTAAGTGTATCCAGTTCATGTTTAACAATATACTGACACTCCGCATCACTGAGAAATCCTTCACCGTCTCCTGTTAGCATAATACAACAGTTATAGGACTGCTAGGACCGATACATAATGCAATACCAGAATCATTAGCACCTTATCAACTAGTCATATTACTGTAATGCTTTTATAATGAACTAATGGGGTTGAAATGACTAAATAAACACTGCAATCACCTTCATTTCGTATTCAAACAGACTTGGACCTCACCTTCAAAGTCTTTAAAGCTTTCTCTGTTGGCATAAGTGAACCCGCGCATTGTGCCATCTTGAAACTCCTTAAACAAGCCCACATCTTCAGCTCCACTTAAAAGCCTCTGTAACGTGGAGCCCACAACAAAAACATTTGGATTTGGCTTCTGACCATCCTGAGCTGGAAACAGCAGCTGGTCCACCAACAGCTCTGCTCCTGTAAAAGGAATCGCATTGTTAATGTCAATACACACCTAGTCGATGCTAAACAACTAGCGCCAACATGCTCACGTCTGATTCCCTGTGGACCAAATAGCTGCACGTGAACGAACAAAAGCCGACTAAAATGAGAGAGTGCGTTCTGTGATCAAATATAATTATAAAAGTGGGGCGTGCGAGGCATGATAGCATGAGTGCTAACTGCTGACACCTGGACCTGCCACCTGTCTCAAGTCTCACGAAGGAGCTCTGAATGATAAAAGGAGGAGAGACCGCCGTAGAAGACGAGAGAGGACCAGGTCTGGACACTTTGTTTTACTTTTGCTCTCAGTTTGGCGGCAGTCTCCGTGAGGGCTGCCATCTGTTTGTTTTATTTTTTCATTATTAAAGGGCACCTATTTTACCCCCTTTTCAAGATTTAAGAGAAGTCTTTTGTGTCTCCAGAATGTTTTTGTAAAGTTTCAGCTCAAAATGCCACCAGATTTTTTATTTTACCTTTCAGAATATTGGGATTTTCTGCTCTAAACACATTATAGTCCTTTTTGTTGCCTGTGCCTTTAATGCTAGTTTTCCCCGCCCACCAAGTGTGCCTCAATCTCCAGCTGTATCAGATAAACAGTGACAGACATGAAGTAAGTGGATCTTGTGTAACATTTGTGAGAAATACAACAGTAAGAATCTTCCCAATGATTATTTGATGTATTTGTTGTGGAGTTAATTCAAGCCTTTCTGCAAGGATGAGTCACACACAATGTTGTTGCAAAGTTCAAGCACACACACCCACATGCACTTGATTAACTTCGCACTTTTTGCACGGCAAATGTGACAGGATACACGTTAATATATCCATTGCTGTCTTGATATCTGTTATGTTAATGTACAAAATAAACCTGATTTAATGTCAACAAACTAGGATTAAAGTCTCTTCTTTTATAATTGTAGTGGCATGTGGCTGTGGTGCTAAAGTAAAATCGCTGTAATTCATTACAAACATGCACTGATTTAAAAACCTTTTAGAGTTGTAAAACTCACTCTTGATCACACTTAATAATAACTGATGATCACAGAGAGCTGAACAGATCTTTTAATCCCATTTGCTATGCAATTTAGATCTTTTTTTTAATGCCATGAACTTTAAAAAAAGAGACTTATTGTTATTATGTAATGTAAATGTAATGTAATGTGTATTTATATAGCGCATTTATTGTGTATGGCCATACACCCAAAGCGCTTCACAATCATGAGGGGGGTCTCTCCACACCACCACCAGTGTGCAGCATCCACTTGGATGATGCGACGGCAGCCACAGGACAACGGCGCCAGTGCGCTTACCACACACCAGATTTTGGTGGAGTGGAGAGACAGTGATAGAGCCAATTCGGTGGAAGGGGATTATTGGGAGGCCATTATTGTATTGGCCGATAGAGGGACTTTGGCCAGGACACTGGGGTTACACCCCTGCTCTTTCACGAGAAGTGCCATGGGATTTTTAATGACCACAGAGAGTCAGAACCTCGGTTTAACGTCTCATCCGAAAGACGGCGCCCACTGACAGTGTAGTGTCCCCTACACTTTTACTGGGGCATTAGGACTCACATAGACGTCAGGTATTATATCACCCCAATATGACTATGGACACTATATTTACACACCATGAAGATTACAGTGTTATTTTACATTTGACTACTCAATTTGTGTACCTGACTACTGGCAGACTCCCAGAAAACTATAAAGCATTGTCTATGTGTATTTTTGTATGTTGTTGGTTTATTATAGTTTGTTTCTACATAATGATCCCAACTGCTCTAAAATAATGATTCCCCCCCCAAACAGAGCGCTTTGTGTCATCTGGTGAAATTATTCTCAATATTTTAACGTGTATCGCAGAAAAATTAAATATTTCAATGTCAATTTTTCATGAAGTAACTGAAAATAGAAGCATTTTTATTTTCTCTAAAGGCAGATTTTCATATTCAATGTCCTAGACCTCCATGAAGGGCAAGGTTCAAATTTGCTGCCACACTGACAGAAGCCCAAAAAAACAAAGAATGGACTTTAAACAACTTCACAAGGCACAAGAAGTTTCTGTCAACCTCATATCCCGAGATGTAAAATGCCACGAGTCTCACCTCCATTACGCTGCTTGTCTCTGATTCTGTTTAGTAACCAAGCGATGGCCTCTGCTTTAGTGTCATGAGCAAGCTCCAGGACCACCAGAGGGGTGAACGGAGACGCATCACTGTCAGAAACCGACAAGCCAAGTTGCATTTTTCCTGATCCCTGTGTTACAAGCACACAAAGAGAGACAAGGGTCAAAAAAAAAAAGCATAAATAATACATAACACTCTCCTCAGCATTCAGTTCTTCACATCAGACGAGCATTTATTCATATCAGAAGTCTTATTTGCATCCATAACTGCTTATGGAAATGTTTTCATGTTACTTTGAACACTCATGCAAATAGGTCATTCGAACAATTAAGTCATGGCTGGTTTAAAAAAAAAAGTGTTGCGTCACATGATGTGTACTTCTTGATAATACAGACATATAAAAATGTAACATTAAATATGACTCACTATCACCATTATGTGTCAGGGGCAAAGTGACAGAAGACACAACTTCCCGTGCTTTCTGGTTTTGTCCTTTGTTATAAAAATTTTGGTCAAGCATATTTGATTGGTATTCTAAAGCTTATATCAAATCTTTACCACCTAATGAAGAACTTGCTATTTTTGGATATTCACACAGTGGTGTAAAGTAACTAATTACAAATACTGAAATTAGTGCAGTATCAGTACTTTTACTATATATATATATATATATATATATATATATATATATATATATATATATATATATATATATATATATATATATATATACATATATATATATATATATATATATACATATATATATATATATATATATATATATATATATATATATATATATATATATATATATATATACATATATATATATATATATATATATATATACATATATATACATATACATATATATATATATATATATATACATATATATATACATATATATATATATATATACATATATATATATATATATATATATATATATATATATATATATATATATATATATATATATATATATTATAAATTATTATATATTATATATATAAATATATAAATAAATAAATCATTTATATATATATATATATATATATATATATATATATATATATATAAATAAATCATATATATATATATATATATATATATATATATATATATATATATATATATATATATATATATATATATATATATATTTATTTATTTATTTATTTTATTTATTTTTTTTTAATATATAATTATATTTAATTGGATTTTTTTCAACTAATACGCTCACACAAACACACACAACACTTGGCACTGTCTCGGACAAATCCCATACAATAGGTCAATGAACAAATAACAATCACAACATAGTTTAGCAAGTGACAACAGAAAATCAATTAATTAAATATGTAAATAAATAAATGAAGTCTCTGAAGAATCCTCAGAGGTTGAGTGGCTTTGCGCATCCAGATAGTTAAGAAATAAACCCCAAACACTGAAACATTTTTTAATAGAATGAGTCCTCAGAAATCTCAATCTTTCGATCTGTATTACTGAAGTCATGTCTGCAATCCACATTTGAAATGTAGGAGGTGAAGATGACTTGCACTGCCGGAGCAAAAGCCTTTTAGCCCCAATCATAGCTTAAGACAAAGACTACTGGAGTCCATCTGTTGTGAACAGTGCTGGAAAGAGTACTGAAAAATCATACTCAAGTAAAAGTACCATTACGTGCCTAAAAATGTAGTGTAAGTAGAGTAAAAGTACCTGTTGTAAATATTACTCAGAGTATGAGTAAAAAGTAGCCCTTTCAAAAGTACTCAAGAGTAGTGAGTATTTTGCTGTATAAAGCTGATGAATTTACATGTAATTTGTGCATGTGTGTGTAAACGTAACATTCTGTAGTGCATTGAGTTATTGCCCAGCAGGCACACAACGTCATAAAACGTTATAATTAGATTAGATTTAGGTTGTGATGTCAAGTTACCAAAAATCAATGGCTATTCAGTGTCTAAGGACAACATTATTTTGATGTCCAATAATGATGCCAAATCCCGTTGATATTTGATTGACTTTAGGTTGTTAGAAAGTAACCAAAATCCAACATCTTAACAATCGTCATACTGATGTCAAATACAGACATTTATTTATCAGGTATGGCAACCAAAATCCAACATATGATAGACGTCATAGTGGTAGCGTCCACACAACTTCAAGCTGTGACATCATTAGACGTTGATATTTGGTTGGTTTTAGGTTGGACATTGACCAACCTATATATGTTTCACTCTTCCAATGCACTACCATACAAAATATTACAAGGGATGAAGTCTTTTATACAGTAAGATGAATAGAGTTGTCCATGAAAGAGGAGAGTTAATAGAAAAAAGCTTGCTTTATAAGTTTAACTGAAGGTGTACATTTATTTTGTATCATTTATAATATGTAGGTCAAGTAGGCAAAAATATAAAATCTAAGCTCCTTTATAATCTATTTTTAAGTATCATCTCTTGATTTAAATATATAAAGTTTAAAATTGCAGCTGTATATCTGTAAATGTATAAATATTTAGACTATTAAAAGCCTATTAGACAATCTATTAAAACCTATTATTCAGGTATAAAGCATATTGCTTCTATGTTATACATTATATATATATATATATATATATATATATATATATATATATATATATATATATATATATATATATATATATATATATATATATATATAATTATATAAATAATCTAAAATAATGAATAATCTTAATTGAAATCATACAATTTTATATTTTAATACTTGTTTTACTATACAGTGACCTTTAAAGTACACATGAAATCAAAACTAACCATACTGGTTTTGTGAGCTCACGTTGCTGGTTTTGTGGTGAACAATTAATCAGAGCATGTCATTAAGAAAACAAAATAGTTCCCAACAAAAACACAACGTTGCCTCGACATAACGACCTTCCTACAACATTGTACAAAAAGGTTGAGGATTGTTGTTGCCGAAGGTTGTAACAAGGATGTTATAATGTTGTAATTTAAACGAATGTTACTTTAGGTTGTGCTTAGGCGGCATGGACGACCACTGTACATTCATTCGACATCAATGAATCAGTTTAAATTTCATCTGACTGTTCAGCATCTCATTCAACAACGACAGAGGAGACGTGAGTATTGCTTTATTTCTTCTTGCTAAATAAGTCATTTGTGTAGTCCGGTTGTGTCAAGCTCTGATCTGTCCTATTGTTCACTGCTTATTTTTGACGTGTGTCTGCTATGGATCCATCTCTGGATTCCCTGTTGGATTTCTTTCTCTGACTGCTTTATCCGTACCAACAACTACACCTGGTCTTCAGCTGTGCTCCCCGGTCTGCTCTATTCTCCAGTCCAGAGCTTCAATGTAGTGTCTGCATTTTAATTAATTAATTACATTATTACTTTATTTATTTATTTATTTATTTATTTATTTATTTATATTTTAATGCTTTCTTGTTTACTTCTCGTTTGTTTACGTTCTCAATTTGTATTTTAATTTAGCCTACCCTTTGAGTTTAATTACATATAGTTAATTATTTAACATAATCTCAACTTTATTTTATACTGTTTGCTTATAATTAGATGTGTATTGTATGTATTAAATGTTGAGAAATATAAAATTAAAAAGTTTGATTATATTCATATGTGTGGCATGTTTACACTTTAAAGCTTACACATGCAGTTGTTAAATTAAAAAGGAAAAAAGAATGAACAATATTTAATATTAAGCAACACTGGAAAAGTATTACTGCTTATCCTGCATTCTAGGCAGTATTGATAAACTGCTGGGGAAAAAAGCATTATTGAATGTACAGTAGTAAGAACGTATCACAGTTGATGAATGTCACACGACAAGGTTGCTTCAGCCTTCTCACGTCTTACATTTCTACGTTGTAACAATGAAGCGAGCACGTAAGCGGTGACGTTGCCTTTGAAAAAATGCAACATTGTACAGACATCACTACAACGTAAATGTGTTTGTTGGGTTTGCCCTTGCAATCTAATATTAAAATCTGAAAATGCACTTCCTGTTGGTTTTCAGTTAAATTTTCAGATTACGTTTGTCTGAGGTATTGGGGGGGTGATTGTCGCGTGAGAACTGAAGAGCCGGGTGAGGGAGGTTGTAACTTCAGATAATTTTGGAAGGGCTCTTTCTATCCAAGACCAAAAAGGGCATGTGCACTGCACAGGTTGAGCCCTATGTGTGCACATGCCTGGCGCTGGCGCTCACCGGCTGCTTCACAAGCACATATGTCAGAGCTTAAAGTTAAACAAGCAACGGCTTTTTTTATCGATTATTTTTAACACAGTTGGCATTATGAAGGAACAGTATAGGAAACATCTGATTGACATCCAGCAGCTAAGCTTAGAATCTAAGCTTTCTGATTGGCTAAAGTAGACGTCTCACATCAGCATGTTCTAGACGTGAACGCGTATTTTCCGGCAATCTTCCTTCTGCGTTCACAGAGTGCAGCATTCCGGCAAATTACCGGTAATGTTACAACTTCTCTTTCTAGAAAATTGCCAGAACAAATTTACAGGTATTTTCAAAACGGGCCTGTTCACACATACAGACCTTTCCAGAAAATTGCCGGTAATTTTCTGGAAAGGTCTGTATGTGTGAAAGGGGCCTTTAATGTGACGCAAGAGAACATGGGAGTGTGTTTCTAGTATCAGAGATTTGTCACTTTGCTCACAGTTCATTGGTGAACTCAACCTGCCCTTAGGTAAGCGATATGGTGTAAAACACCATGGTGACTAAAGTGTGATAAAAGCGTACATGAACATGAACCAGAAGTCAACTTTTACCTCAGTATATTGAGGTACTTTCAACTGAAACTGAATGTTAAGTAGGGGCGGGGCTTTCTTTTTGCGCATCATTCCTTCCCATCAACCTAACGGTAAGTGGGGCGTGGTTAAGAATTATATTGTGGCTGAAGCCGTCAAACTGACGAAACCACCACTTTAAATGTGGAAGCAAAAGGTCATGTTTAATAAAGGGCGTCAAAGTGACTGCGCACACTAATGCGCAAAACGACAGGTGCAAAAACATCATTAAAAAAAAAAAAACCTTATGTTTGTTTTTTTGTTTTGACGCGCCGTCGTGTAGCGCCATGTAACGTCAAGGAGTGATTTTGCGTACTCTACTGCTTGACGCCAATGAAAAGCGATTGGGTTTGAATACTGAAAAACGTCTCGTAAAACGCAGACGATAAACGCAAACTAAAAGCGTCCCGGTGTGTAGGAGCCTAATAGTTCACCTAAAGAAAAACAATTTTAGCAGAACAAACATAGTAAATTTCAAACTCACATGGCCTTTAGAGTCAGTTTGTCTTCATAGCACCTTAAACCAAGGATTTTTGCAAACTAAATTGAAAATGATCTTGCTAGCCAGCTAATCCAGTTTCATGGTACAGACCCCTTAAAAATTGCTTCATGTGTCCCAAAAACTGGCTAATGTCTTAAGGGTTTGGAACGACATTAGAGCGAGTAAATGATGACACTTGACAATTTACATTTTGAGGTAAACAAACCGTTTTTTAAACACTCTTATGTGACTTACTGGTATTTCCAAACTATCTTCCATCCCACAAAACATACAACGATCTACAAATTGAGAAGTTTCAGTACAACTTTACATCTATCTGTCCTCAACAAATCTCTCAAAGTTCAAAATCCTTTAGGAAGTTGACTCACTGCTAAAGAGCTGGATTCTGCACCAAGAAATCCTTGAGAAGAATGTAAAACAAAACATGAACGCAAATCCACAAAAGAATTGCTCAGAGGAAAGTGACGGAACAGTTTGGAATGACCAAATCAAAGTCCAGACCTCAATCCATCAGAAATATTTTGAGAGACTCTGTACATGCAAGAAACCCTCTAATAATAGGGTTACATGCAAGAAACCCTGATTATTATTTTACTTTATTTTATTATTATAATTATTTTATTGATTAATTATTATTTTTATTATTATTATTATTATTATTATTACTTTTATATCTTCCACTTTTTCTTTCTTCTGTTGAACACAAAGGAAAATATTGACCTTATTCTGCATTGCTGAATTGCGCTCGTTTTTGCAATTGTTTTAGAACTTCTGATGCAGTTGTCTTTGTTAGAAAAACAAAGATTAATAAACGGTCAAACCACTTGCTCTACAAACAAGTGTGTTCACGACTATCCATAAAAAGTAGAATAATATAACATGAAAATATCAGTTTGCAACATCAAGCTGCATAACAAGCTGTTTTAATGGGTAAAATAATTCAATAAGGTAAATATTGAAGTATGTCAGCGTAAAATAGGGTATATGCCGAAGAATGCTAATAGGACTTTTAGTTTGCCAGTAACCTGGGTTAAGCGCTTCCGGCGAACTGTATGCCGATGTAAAAACCCGCACGTTCAAGAGCTGTTTTCTTTAAAAATCAGCAATCTCCACTGGCTGAGTGATATCTGATATAAAGTGTGTCTAAGATTGTACAAGAAGCACTGCATTAAATTACATCCCACCCCCATGTCTTTATAATATGAGCATTTATTTTACTCCAGTATATTCAATGGAGCTCCAGCAATAGCCTGCCAATTCTGACGGACGTGTGCGAGTAAACGGCTTTTCATCTCGATTTACGCTTGAGCAACTAAATGAATGCCAAAGTCTGGTTAACTGAATGTATTTTAATGACATTACAACATCAATGCTGTAAAGGGAACCTTATAAAAATGGAAAAAAAAGTTCACAATAACAGGTCACCGGAAGTTTATCAGCATGGGAAGAACACTAGCTCGGCATAGCACTCATTAACTTTAATGGTGCTTTTTGCTCCTACTATAGATGTGAATGCCTATTTTTCTCAACATTCTTCAGTATATCTTCCTTTGTGTTCAACAGAAAAAAGAAATTCATAAACATGAGCAAATGGAGTAAATGGTGAGGGGGGAAAGTAGTGAGGAAATGTACATTTTTGAGTAAACTATAGCTAGAACATCGGCAACATACAGTAGACAACATTTGAAGTTGATGAATAACTCAAATCTTGAGTTTTTAAAATTGTCCCAAGACAATAATCAATGCTGTTGAACAGTTTTAGGACATGAAATGTTTTGATCCACTTTGAATGTTGACTACTGTATATAAAATAACAACTTAACTCAATATAAATTCCAGATAAAGGAGTAAAACATGGCACATTGTGTTTGTTTACATCTATCTACCTGCTGTTGTTACACTGTCTAAAGTGATTAATAATGCATGTACTGTACAGTATCTGATAAAAAGGGCAGTCCTCCATCTTCTAAAATGCCGCATAAACTGTTAAAGGAAACATTACGTTATATTTGAAGAGGAATTCATCTTGAAACAAAAAGGGGGAGAAGTACCAAAGGTGTGGCAAAGAAAGATGCACAAAATAATAAACCTGAAGCGGTTTCCCAGAGTTTGTGGATATGGGAAATACAGCATGTGATTCTCATCACAGCTAATCCTTTTCTTGAATGTCCTGACAGTCATCTGAGTTCATCTTCATCATGACAGATCACTGGGCGGAGCTAAACACACATGCCCGACAAGGAAACACTCAAATGCAAGGCTATATGAGACCACAGTTACAAACATGCAGACAGTTAACCTACAATTGTCACTTTCGTTGCCGCTTTTCGATACCTAAACGCTTTTTAAACAGCATATTAATGATACAAAGCGTGTGTCAGGCCTGAACACTGACATGTAAACAAACTGTGTATACTCACAGTGTTGCACGTGCGATCAGCTGCCCGGAATGCGAATAGACGTCAGTCCTGCACATTAGACACCCATTTAAACCGGTTGATTTAAAACCCCTGATTCGGTTTGTGTGATATTTGAAGTGTATGGGTCGGAGAGGTTTAAAGTTGAGGCTGACTTCCTCCACGTCACCGAGATGACACAGCCCTAATTCTAGATCACACCCACCCGCCGCTCAAGCCTGCTATACAAACACGAATGAGCAAGTGATTTATCAACACTGATTTAATCGTGCACTTAGTAAAAGTGCCTGAAATAATAGATAATTCGGCTTGTTCGCATGCACGCTATTATACTTTTATACCAGAGAGTTAACGTTAAATAAAATAGCAAACTGTGTATGGCTTTAAATGGGTCTTGTGCTGTAAAAAACGACTTCTGAACTGTACATTTAATGCTGATAATAATCACTACAGAACTGGGAAGTGTAGATCAGAGTTCACTGTTGACGCTGTGTCACGTGATCTACACTAGTGAATCACTTTTTTTAATGAGCCGGTTCTTTAGAACTAATTGATTCACAAGGCATAATGCATGTCGTTCCGAATTAACAAATTAGTTTGGCACAATCTGAATTCGAAACAGTAATTAAACCACGTTAATAATTGTTTTGTTGATACACTACAGAAATTACAACGAAATTAGGAAGATTTATGTGACTGGTTATGTTCTTTATATATAGCGTTTGTTTTCTTTTAGTAATTACAAAGTAAAATACATGTATTTTGTAATGTGTTTCGGAAATAGTAGAACTGTTTAGCGAATCAAATAATGTTTTTTTTTTGTTTTTTGTTTTATTTAGTAATATCATTTTTACGTCCTCGTGCAAAAATATAATCCCTAATATCTGACTGTTTTTTGTTTTTTTTGGTCAATTTTTAATTCTCCTGTTCTCAAAATCTCTTGCTATGTTTGGTTCTCTGCACTGCCTTTGTGACTTAATTCGGTTTGTTCAGATCACTTTTCAACTCGTTCGATTGATTCAGTTAAAAGATTCGACTCACAAGAACAGTATGTTCCTGATTCGGACTGTGGCACAGGTCTGACAGAACAACACTGTGTTAAAAACATGGCTGAGGAGACTGTGTTAGCGGACACCGGGTGAGTGTGACGCTCTTAACACATAAGTATTTATATAAAAAGTCCTTAATGCTGTTTATTATATATCAAATGTACGTTATTATTGTTGCTCTTTATTTTCACCTGAGTTTGCAAACTAAGTGAACTGCAGTCAACCTTGCTGCTCTCTCTCTCTCTCTCTCTCTCTCTCTCTCTCTCTCTCTCTCTCTCTGTGTGTGTGTGTGTGTCAGGACACAAATGTTTATAATGACATGGATATTACACAGATATTACAAGAAGATGGTGAAATATGAGGACATTGCTGATGTTCCTATTTCTCAAAAGCATATGAATCATACAGAACTTTTCATACAGAGTTTCCTTTTAGAAAATAAAATTAAACAGGTTCCTGTGAGGGTTGGATTTATGGATAATAATAATAGAATATAATGGATAATAAAAATAATGGAAACCTATGGAATGTCCCCAAAATTAAGAATTAATGAAAAATAAACCTGCACTAAAAAACAAACCTGAAAAATGCTGGGATTTGTGTTGACACAACATGAAGGAATTGAGTTACAGATTTAGGTGAATTGAACAAAAACAATTCAGTTTTTACAAAAAAAAGAAAAAAAATAAAAACTCAAGAATTTTTTTTCAGCTTATGTTAAATAAGTAGCTTGAACAAACAGCAAACATCATTGTGTGTTTCAGGACACAAAAGTTTATTACAGAGATATGACGAGGACATTGCTGATGTTCCCACCTCTCAAAAGTGTATAAATCATACAGAACTTTTCATAATCATAGGCGTTTCAGTGTGGAGTTTGCATGTTCTTCCTGCATTGGCGTGGGTTTCCTCCGGTTGCTCCGGTTTCCCCCACAGTCCAAAGACATGCGATATAGGTGAATTAGCCGTATTGTATCTGTGTAAATTTGAGAGTGTATGGGTATTTCCTAGTACTGGGTTGCAGCTGGAAGGGCATGCGCTGTGTAAAACAAATACTGGATAAGTTTGCGGTTCATTCCGCTTTGGCAACCCCTGATGAATAAATGGACTAAGCCAGAGGAAAATTTATGAACGAATGAGTTTGAACAAACATCAAACATAATTTTTTCGAGTGCATGTGTGTTTGTGTGTGAGTGTATGTCTGCATGTTACTTCTTTCTTTTCATTCTCACATGTTAATTTCTCTTTTAACACCAAACTCTCTAATAATTAATTGCCTGTATTGATTGTGTGTGTGTGTTGTGATATAATTATTACAGTATGTCTTTGATTGACAGACGTTTGATTTCACATTCTCTTGACTTTAGACTGGCACAGCGTGCACTGATGTTACTTGGTATTCATAGTCTCTTCTACAGCGTTTTCTATTTCTTGGACAAGAAAGTAAGGTAAAATATGTCCAAATATAATTTACAGACTAACTCTACTAAGTGTCCATACCATGTAACGCATCAGTATATGGTCGCTTTACAGTGTTCATGTTATTACATAAACACAGTCCTTTCACAACCTATAGGCTACTGAATGGGAACCGGTTTTCTAAAATCAAATCTTCAAATCTTTTTTTTCACACAGTTTGATTGAATGTACTAAATGTTTTCTTCTCTTTGTGGTTTTTCTTCTTTTCCTAATAGTGTTTTAGTGTCATTTCTCAAGGAGCATTTAAAAAATCTGAATTTTTTCATTACAAACAGTTATTAAATCAGTTATTATAACATTTTATTTGATGACATGTTGATGACATGGTTTATGACCGTTATGTAGTGCATAACATTGCATGTGTTATAGAAAGTGGACCTCTTATTTGTTTTGGTTTCATTTTAGTTTTGGGACATTAAGAATCATCACTCTTTAATCAGTATATGAGTTTGTTTAATAAATGTGCATTATTCATTAATTAATTAATTTATTTATTTATTGATACCATCAGATATTTGTAATAGTTTAGTAATATATTGAACTATCATATAATTCTCTGCAGTTTTTTTGTTTAATTTCTAGTCCAAATTAGGGCTCTGATTGATCAACCAGAGATCGATATCAGACCGATAATCATATTTAATGACTTGATCGGTACTTGCTGATCTGCAGTGCATTTTCGAAAACCATCGTTAGCCAACTAAGGCCGCAAGTTGTGTCGTTACAAACATAGTTTGTTGATTTGGCATTTCCCAAATCCATCGTTCCAACGAACATTCACAAACTGCGTTGCAAACTTGTACACTTGCAACTACACCTCTTAAGCTGTAGCTAGAAACATAGTTCCTGGCTGTGTTCTATTTCCACTAATTCCTCCTATCTATGCCCTATTCATTTAGAACATTCCAACATTTAAAGGTGGAATGATAAAAAAAGCATTAAAGTCCTCTCTCTTAGGTGTAATTTGCTTTTACAGTATTTTTACAGTTCAGTTTTTGCAATCTTTACAATTGCGTTCCCTTCACAGTGCACTTTAAAAGCATTGATGTCATTTTGAACACAGCCGTGGCTTAAGATGAAAGCTATAGGCAACCTATTATTTAAAAGCAGAATTTATGTTATGTCTGCAAAGCTTGTGAAAACAAAAAAAACATAGTATATGTTAATGGTTTTAATCTATAGTAGGTTATTTATTAAGAAATGTAGCCTACTGTATATGACATGAGCCAGTTAGAACATTTCTGCAGTGGTTAGCATGTGTCAAATTGTAAAAGTAGACTTAAAATAAAATACAATATCCCACTTACTATTAATAATAATAATAATAATAATAATAATAATCTACATCATTATTAACATTACTATTAAAGTAGGATTTTTTTTAATTGTCTAATAAATAATAAATATAAAATTTCATTTTTTAATAAATCATTGTTTATTTATTTATATGATTTATATATGACATCACAATACGTGTTAGCTTTTGTAAGTGATTTGATGTTTTAGAATAGAATATGTAATGTTCTCAATAATATTTGTAAAGGAAACAAAGGCCCTTTATGTGTCATGATCAACAGCGATCTAACCACCAGAGGTCGTTGGTAAACACTCACACACAAATAGGACTACAAATCTGTTTGATATGGACTACTTATTTCGTCATGCAACACACACACACACCTGGTTCCTGATCCTGACTGATTGCATACACACAGCTGATGCTGTCCTTATCAAGCAGATTTGTAATACTAAGTGTGTGTGTGAGTGTTTACCAGCGACCTCTGGGGGTTAGATAGCTGGTGATCATGACAATATGTGCCATTTACATATATTTCAGTTAATATGGAAAAAAGTGCATGTTTTTACCAAACTAATTGTTTATGCATGTGCGTATAAAACAATATAATTTGCACAAAGAAATGATGGGGTTCTTCTCTAAAGTAGTTGTTACTCCACCCCGTTTAGGGCATCATTATGGGCATTTTACGTAAAAATTACGTAAGTAATTTATAGACCTACTTCCTTTAAGTAAAGTAGTATTTGATTTATAGGTGTGCATTTAAATTTTTTAGGCATCAAATATGTGCTCTAAACTTTTTCTTGATTGAGATATGTTTAATTCTTCTTTCATCCTTTGCAATGTTTCCAAATAGCATTGTTAGTCTTATAATTATAATTATATAAAAAATTGTAATATAACTATAAATAACACGTAATTATAATGGTTATAAGAGACATGTTTAAGGCATAAAATACAGCATCCCTAAATTATTCTCTTGGGTAAGAAAAGATCTCCAATTAAGTATCATACTTAAAGGGAAAATGTACTTTATGTGTTATAAAGCTTGAAGAATCAGAATCGGTACTCTGTATCGGCCGATTACCATGACAAGGCATCAGTACTCGTATAGGCTGCAAAAATCCTGATCGGATCATCCAAATATCTAAAAATGTTTAAATAAAGAAGCACTTTCTAGACAAAGTAAAAGATATCATTTTTTTTCAGAAATAAAAAGTGAAAATTAAGTGAGTTTTTCTTTAAAATAAGCATAATAACCAGCCAATTTGAAAAATACAATAATCTTATACCAAAGCGAAAATTTATATTTTGCTTACTCTTATTTTGGAAAAAATTTTGCAGCTTATTTTGGAAAAGCTTCATTTTTTTTTTTTTACTTATTTCTGAAAATAGGACAACTTTCTTTGTTTGTCATTGAATGCAATTATTTTTAGATAGTTGGAATAGAAACAAGACACAAGTGTAACATGGACACTGTAATTTACAAACTTGTTATACATGGTTCTATTAATTTTTCTCTCTGTCTGTCTTTGTATTTATCTATCTACATCAAATCATTCATTCAACATTTTCATCTGCCTCATGTTTGCTCTTTGGAGCTGAATTAAGAATGAGAGCTTGAGATTTAACTTTATCCCAGGTCATGGTGGAGTGCCGACTGGTTACCCTCATGGTGCCCAACATCTAAGGACCAGTTGAAGCAGGCAGAAGAGAGGATGCTGCAGAGTGAGTAACCATTGCGTCCTTAGCCAGATGCCATTGTGTCATTTGTTCATATTATTACATGTCCCAGTCCTCTTCTGTCATGTCCATTAATTTAATTAATCCATTAAATGTATCGAACCGCATTTCTTACTTTTTATTTGTTTTATATATTACATTTGCTTATTATTTTAGTTGAAATGGGCTACATGTACAGCAAGTGTTTTTCAGCCACTTAAAAACTTCAGTTGAAAGGTTAAAGTGAATGTTCAGTACCCACCTCGGGCATCTAAAATACTGTGTATTTAAATGTAAATACCTTTTGTACAGTAGAATAAAAACCAAAGTGATGCATATGTGCATAAAATATAGCTTCTACACTTTCAAACGAAACCACTTAAGGGGGTCTGGTGCAATGCTAGCCCTTTAAATCTTAAAGCAAAGTCGATGACGTCGACTTTAAGTGTTAAGGCAAATCATTAGATTACTGATGTCCTAGTACGCATAGCAAGCTTCAATCCTAGAAAAAAGGTATTTCCTTATTTTGATGACAGCCTTTCCACAGATTAGTATTAAGCTAATGTAATGGTAATTGTAAAATGCAAAACTTAAATTTATGCTAATGTAACCCAGCCTGTCCTACACCACTCAACCCGCTCCGAGTTGGTATTGAACCGACAACCTTCCGCATGGGAGTCGGTTGCTCTAACAAGGAGGCTAAAGACCAATGCCTCTAGTGTCTGTCACTAGAGCACCTATAGAGGTCAGAGGAGTGAGGTTTACCTGAACAGCACTCACTAGCTGGCCTTTCGTTACACTAACAAACGTATGATCAAAAGAAATTCAATTCAAATATATAAAATATGAATTGATGTATACTTTAACCTTTAATAATATAGTTTAATTAGAGTCATCCACCATAATTTTGTGGCTAAAAAGTATCAGCTCCACGTTTTTGGTACCGTTTTAAAAGTATTAATTTAGCACCGTTATCGAAATAGCCCCAAACAATACCCAACCCTAAAAACTTACATATTATTTGACTATAAGCTACCTTTTTTCTTAAATTCTTGTAAGCCACTTGCTCTTTTTAAAGTTCATTCTCAAAAAAGAAACACATTTATTTCCTCTTTTCCTGTAATTCTTTTCAGACATCGCAAGCAAGCTCTGCAGGCAGTCTGTCCACATTTCTGACAAAAACTCACTGTGGACATTGATATCTAAGGGACCAGCAGAAAATAAGACCCCTCTGGTGCTGCTGCATGGATTTGGGGGCGGTGTGGGACTCTGGGCATTGAACCTAGACTCCCTTTCGCAACAGAGACCCGTTTACGCCTTTGACCTGCTGGGCTTTGGGCAGAGCAGCAGACCTCACTTCAACACAGATGCCCAGGAGGCTGAGATTCAGTTTGTGGAGTCCATCGAACAGTGGAGGGAGAAACTTGGCCTGGAAAGTATGGTTATGGTGGGACATAACCTAGGAGGATATCTGGCTGCTTCCTACGCAATCACATACCCAACCAGGTTTGTAACTAGTGGTTGACCTACATAGTTCATGCAGAAAGTATTCATAGCGCTTCACTTTTTCCAAATTTTTTTATAATAAAGCCTTATTCAAAAATGGATTAAATTAATTCGTTTTCCTTCAAAATTCTACACACAATACCCCATAATGACAATGTGAAAAAAAACATTTTTTGAAATTGTTGCAAATTTATTAAAAATAAAAAACGTATTCCGCGGTCTCCAGAAACGTCCGCAGGACTACGTTTCCACAATGAGCCTGGGTTGTTTTTTTCTGAGCCTGATAATGAAAACAAAACACGAATACAATTGACAACTAATACAATGGATTTTATTTTAAGCAAACTGCAAAAGAAACATCTCTGACATCATGTGATTTAGGAAAATCATATGCAGATTGCAATTGTTCTCATTTTTTAACATTCTAAATAATATCTTATACATATTTCTTAGCTGCGTGTCATTGTTGTTCTACTTTCTCAAAAACAAATGCGTAATTATCCGATTTCTGAATATTCTCCTCTTGATAAATAGAAACTCGTCTCTGTGTCCTGTTGTGCAAACCACTGTTATTCACATCCTTCCTGTTTCTCCATTTCCAACAAGCTTTAAGTCCGTCAGCAATTTGACCTCAGAATTTGATTCTAAACATTTTCTGTTAGCATCAGATTTCAGCAGCATTTCCTGGATGTAGCTTTGCTTCCATCATCTCCATAAAGGTTTTTTGCCATAATATGACAATTAAAGAACCTAAACAGACTTATTACAACACGTCCTTCTCTTTACCCAAGAGTAAAGCACCTGATTCTGGTGGAACCGTGGGGTTTCCCAGAGCGACCCGAGCCAGGAAACCAAGACAGGCCGATTCCAGTGTGGATCAAAGCTATAGGAGCAATGCTGAGCCCATTCAACCCGCTTGCTGGGCTCAGATTGGCTGGACCTTTAGGTAAGATTTATTCTTATCTTAAAGTGAAAATCAAAAGTAATAATGAGAGAGAGAGAGAGAGAGAGAGAGAGAGAAATCGTAGCTCAAGGCGCTAAATATGTGCTTGTATATCTGAAATGATGTGGAACACAGTTAATAAAGGCTGTCATTAATGAAATCCCAGGAACAGATTTAAGCAAGATGTTGCACTGGCAATTTCACTAAAAATATTCACTCAGTAATTGGAGTGTGCCTCTTATCATACCTGGCTCATATCTCATTCCTTAATCGCTCTGCCTTTCCAGAAATGCTTCAGTAAAATAGTTTTGCAGGAACAAATTAGCCTTCATCAAAACCCTTCAGTTTTCCAGGATCTGAATATGTGTCTTTAAGTTTGTAGATTGATATTAATGTTGTTCTGATCATATTTCACAAAACTAGCTGTTGAATAACTCATCTAGGATGATATTTAATGTGTGTTACTCTCTTTTTCTATTTTATTACATGATGATGTTTGATCTTGTTTCATCTTAATTTCAGATAATTACTAAATAGTTACTAAATTATCCCCAGGGCAGAAAGCATTGTGATTATAAGAAATGCGTAACCTTTGAAAAAAAAAAGTCATTAGTTATACAGTAGTTACTAGTTAGTAACTGAATTACATCAGTATAAATGTAACTCTTTCCCAGAGATGGGTTGCGGCTGGAAGGGCATCCGCTGCGCAAAAACTTGCTGGATAATTTGGCGGTTCATTCCGCTGTGGCGACCCAGGATAAATAAAGGGACTAAGCCGACAAGAAAATGAATGAATGATGAATAAAAGTAACTCATTACCAGGGAAAGTAACTATTGAGTTACTTTAGAAATGAAAAAAACTATGTTGAATTAACAATTGTTCACTAAACTAAATTGTTCTATAGAGTAAAAAACACTATAGCTTATTAATGTTGCTGTGGGACAATGTGAAATATATTTATTAAATTTAAAATTGTATAATTGTAAATATTATCACTTATACACTAACCGGCCACTTTATTAGGTACACCTCACAAGTACCGGGTTGAAGCCCCTTTCGCCTTCAGAACTGCCTTAATCCTTGGGGGCATAGATTCAACAAGGTACTGGAAATATTCCTCAGAGGTTTTGCTCCATATTGACATGATAGCATCACGCAGTTGCTGCAGATTAATCAGCTGCACATCCATGATGCCAATCTCCCGTTCCACCACATCCCAAAGGTGCTCTATTGGATTAAAATCTGATGACTGGAGGCTATATGAGTTACTGTTGCCTTTCTATCAGCTCCAACCAGTCTGGCCATTCTCATCTGACCTCTGGCATCAACAAGGCATTTGCGCCCACAGAACTGCCGCTCACTGGATATTTTCTCTTTTTCTGACCATTTTCTGTAGAGATGGTTGTGTGAAAATCCCAGTAGATTAGCAGTTTCTGAAATACTCAGACCAGCTTGTCTGGCACCAACAACCATGCCACGTTCAAAGTCACTTAAATCACCTTTCCTCCTCATTGCTCGGTTTGAACTGCTGCAGATCGTCTTGACCATGTCCACATGCCTATATGCATTGAGTTGCTACCATGTGATTGGTTGATTAGAAATTTGCGTTAACTAACAGTTGGACAGGTGTACCTAAAAAAGTGGCCAGTGAGTGTATAGTGGAACAATAAAACATAATAGGTAATCGATAGAACTTTTATTAATTACCACAACTTGCAAACAAATAGGCTTAAAAATAAATGATGCTTCTTAGGAAATGTAAGAAAACAGAATTAATATTACAGGATAATTTTTAGAATATTATATAGAGTATATATTGATATAAAATATAAAAATAACTGACATCTTTTTATGGTTGAAACACAGATTTGCCGATTACATAAGATACTGTACATTTCAGCCTGTTCCTTTCAACAAACCTTCTAATGTCCATTCATATTTTAATCTTTAATAATGACTAGTTTTTGTTGTCCAACCTGGGTCATGGTTATAAACTTCAAATTGTTCTTTCACTTTCAATTGTGAGTAGTCTATAGTATGTCCATATCATGTCCATGTGTAAAACTTTGCAATGTGAGTGATGGACATTGCAATTCCTTGAAATTCTGTCAGAGTTTTCTGTCAAGTTCTGTAGGACTCTGAATAGGGCTGGACATTAGTAGTCACTGACATTAGGAACATGTGACACGTGAGCAAAGAACTGTTAATACATTAAGATAAAAATTGTATGAGTGATTCATTTTTTTTTTCAGGTGGATTTAAACTTTTATTTTTATTTCTTTATTTATTTTTTAAATGTGTTTGAATTGCTCTTTAGGTCCCACTCTTGTGCAAACACTGAGACCCGACTTCAAAAAGAAATTTGCAACTATGTTTGATGACAACAGAGTCACAGAATACATCTACCATCTTAATGTCCAAAGTCCAAGGTACGTGGATCCAATCCATCCATCCATTGTTCTATTATTCGTTCTGTCTATCGTTCAACCTGTTATTCTTTCATTCTATTGTTTAATCTATCATTCTATCGATTGTTCTATCAATTGTTCATCCATCCATCTATCATTTATCTGTCTATTATTCTATCTATCATTCTATTCCTATATTTATAGTTCTAATGTTTGTTCTATTTATCATTCGTTCTTCACTCTTGGAAAAAATGGTAAAATGTTGTACCAAAGAAGGTACAAACCCTTGTCCCTACGGCAGTACCTTTTTATGGAACAGAATTGTACCTTAGGACAAAGAAACAATTTTGTACCATTGCAGTCTCTCTGTCTATCTATTGTTCATTCGTTCTATCAATCATTCTATCGACCTTTTCTATTTTTTATTCTATCTTGTTCATTTCTCCATCCATCCGTCCATCCATCCATCCATCCATCCATTCTATCCCTCTTCTTATTGTTCTATTGTTTGTTCTTTCCATCAATTGTTCTATCAATCTTTCTTTTTTTAATCTAGCTATAGTTAATTTTTCCATCCATCATTAGTTCTGTCTATCTATCTATCTATCTATCTATCTATCTATCTATCTATCTATCTATCTATCTATCTATCTATCTATCTATCTATCTATCTATCTATCTATCTATCTATCGTTCTATCGTTCTATCGTTCTATCGTTCTATCTATCTATCGTTCTATCTATCTATCGTTCTATCTATTGTTCATTTCTCTGTCTGTCTGTCTGTCTGTCTGTCTTGTCTGTCTGTCTGTCTGTCTGTCTGTCTATCTATCTATCGTTCGTCGTTCTATCAATCATTCAATCGATCTTTTCTAATTTCATTCTATCTTGTTTATTTCTCTATCCATCCATCCATCCATTCTATCTCTCTTCTTATTGTTCTATTGTTTGTTCTTTCTATTAATCATTCTATCAATCTTTTTTATTTTTCATTTTAACCATAGTTAATTTCTCCATCCATCATTAGTTCTGTCTATTGTTCTATCATTCTATTCCTCTATTTATAGTTATGTTATTTGATCTATTTATCATTCGTTTTATCAATCTTCTATTTAATCTATCTATCTATCTATCTATCTATCTATCTATCTATCTATCTATCTATCTATCTATCTATCTATCTATCTATCTATCTATCTATCTATCTATCTATCTATCTAACTGTCTGTCTGTCTATTTTTCTACTGATCTTTCATTTATCGTTCTATCTATTGCTCTATCATTCTATCCACCTATTGTTCAATCATTCTATTTATCAGGACCAGGATTCCTCAAAAGAGATAGAAAAGCTACATGGTGGCAGTGCACTTTTCACTATTGGTTGGGTTTAGGGAAGGGTTCAGGTCACTGGTTCGCAAGGTGAGCTGTAGGACAAGGCCTGCCACCTTGTGGAAATCACAAGAAAGCTGTGTATCTGAAACATACAACCAAATGTACCCTGAATAGTGTATTTTAAAATTGCAAAAATTTAGATAGCACCCTCTAGTGGATTTTTTATCCAAAACATGCTTAAATGCATTGTATTATTCGCTATACAAAAATATAGGCTGAGGCGTTTATTTCCCATGAGCCTGGGCTGTATCTATCTGTCTGTTTATATGTCTGTCTTATTTTTTCTCTATTATGTTTCTGACGTGAATGCCATTGTATAATATATATGTGCTGTAATGCTGACATGCTCATAACGGCGTACATGTTTGTTTTGTTTTTATTATGATTATTATTTTTAGCGGTGAAACAGCCTTTAAAAACATGACCATTCCATATGGCTGGGCAAAGAGGCCCATGCTGCAGAGAATTGGCCTGATTCACGACGACATCCCCATTACCGTGATCTATGGCTCACGCTCCAGCATAGATGGCCACTCCGGCAATTCAATCAAAGAAATGAGGCCAAACTCCCATGTCGAGATCATTGTGAGTTCTCCATTCACTTCTCAGCACACACCGCCACACATAAAAGACTCCTGCATTTCTTAAAGGGGTTATACCTTCCTCTTTTTACACTTAGTTATGAATTTAGAATCAGAATATGAGTTCAGAATTATGAATATTTTGAAAGGGAAATCATGTTAATATAAACTTTATTGCCCAAAGTCTAGCTTTACCAGGCCATTTGATGATATCGCATATGGATAAATGAGGATTCTTGATGCAGTGCCGCCTGAGGAATCGTAGATCCCGGATGTTCAGCTTAGGCTTGCGCCTGTGTCTTTTACACACTGAAATTCCTCCTGATTCCTTGAATCTTTTAATTATGGTATGCACTGTTGAAGGTGAAATATTCAAATGTCTTCTTATATTTCTTTGAGGAACATTGTTTTTAAACATTTCAATAATTTTCTCACGGCAGTCCTCTGCTAATCTTTGCTCCTAAAAGACTAGACCTTTCTTGGATGCTGCTTTTCTTGATGTCTATAGCGCTTTTACAACGTACGTAGAAATAAAACATAAATGAAAATGTCTTGTCTTAGTCCTATCAAAATAGCAAACACTGAACATCTTTCTATATTTAGGCTGCTTTATTTATTTATTTATTTTAGACCACTTATTTGTACTAAATGTTTGTGCTTTCATTTTAGTTGTCTTTTACTTCTTCAATTCTATTTTCCAAAACAAATCCTCTTTGCACTTAAAAAGTTTACAATAAAGCGTGTTAACAAATTTTAAATGATTAATGAAGGAATTTTAATGCTTTGACTTATTGTTTAATATCATTTACAAGCACAGTGGCTGCTGTATGGGCTATTTCTGTCCGTTCGCATCCCGTCCCTTTGCGCCCAGGCGGCTCATTCACAAACTGCGGTCATACACTAAAAACAGAGCGGCACCTATTTCAAACGGCGACGGTACAAGCCGCGGCGTTAATAGCCACTTTGAACTCTCACCTACTGTAGATTGTGTCAAAGCAGCTTAACGTAAAAGTTTGAGTAAATTGAAAGTGAAACTATGACAGTTCAGCCTTTGTACCAAATTATATTTAAAATAACCTGTTGACATCACCTGTTTCAAATAACATCATTATTTAAGCAATTTACCTGATTACAAGCCCTAAATTTCCCCTGTCCCAACTGTTTGAATGTGTTGCAGGTCTGAGTGACAGAAAAGGATGTATATTTACAAATGAAATAAAGTTGACCAGACAAAACAGGAAATATTTTGCGTTCATGTTGTCTGCAATAAAATACAAGTCAAATCACAACTTTCTTTTTTTTCTATTTGCGCTTTTCATACTATATATGGGGTTGTATAATGTATGCACTATATAATGTATATATATACACATTATATAATAGATATAACATAACACTTTACATTGTGTAGTACATATAACTTTTCTAAATCCTAATGCTGGGTTCATCCAGTGGCTTTTAAAACACACTTATATGGTTTGAGGCAATTGGTCTACTTAAGTGGTTTGAATTCTCTTAAAGGGATAGCTCACACAAAAATTGAAAGTTCTCTCATCAATTACTATTTACTTGACTTTCTTTCCTCTTTCTTAAAGAAGTCTGCAAAGCTGTAACAATTAACTGATTGTTTTCTGCATTCTTCGAAATATCTTCTTTAGTTTTAAACAGATGAAAGAAACTCATAAAGGTTTGGAACCACTTTAGAGAAACTAAATAGTATGTGAATATTCATTTTTGGGTGAACTATTCCTTTAGCTTTTTAAGTCTTACAGTGTAAAGTATGGGTTGTGTGAATCCAATTACACGGGTTTAGATTGATTAAAAGAGATATCCTAATCTTTATAATGGAGCTCAGGGGGAAAACTGTAAAAATGCCTATTATTTATTTGGGCATGATGATAAGCAGCATATTCATAAAGTAAATTAACATTGAATTAGCTTTAGCTAGATGATAGAACTTCAGCAAGTAACTTGTTATACCCGGTGGGAGTTTTCATTTTAATTCATTCTAATAGATGCAAGTAGCCTTGCAAAAGTTTTGCCATTGCTGGAATTGGCAGACAATCCAAAATCAAAAGGTTTTGTTTTGCACAATGAATGGGCTTGTGTTCTAGACTGACTTCTCTTAGCACAGAAACTCAGCTAATTAGTCTAATTCCACATCGCCATTGTGTAATGTACTTATACACAAAGAGCCAAGTGCAAATATTACACCAATTCACATCACAATCTTTGCCACTGGTTCATAATAAACACCCATATTTAATTATGGCACTTCTGATTGATGCACACATTGTTTTCTTGGTATGCTTAGTTGTTGTCTGTATACCTAAAAACGTGTTGATGTGCATTGGTTTTAGGTCATACGAGGTGCCGGACACTATGTTTATGCTGACCAGCCTGATGATTTCAACCAGAAGATACTTCATGTCTGTGATACAATAAGCTGAATAGGGATGAAGGTATATTTTTCTTCTGGAACTATCCAAACAGAGCTTATGGTGTCTCCACATTGGCTCATGCATGTCAACACATGATCTTCGTTGCATATGAAATTTGGACTGGAGATTTGGGAAGCCACTGGGTTTGAAAACCACATGTTTTGCACCACTACTGGACTTTTTTGAAGCATTTGTGTTTGTGTGTGTGTGTGTGTGTGTGTGTGTGTGTGTGTGTGTGTGTGTGTGCCAATCAATTGGGTCATTTCATGTCAGATCAACAACATTTCCAAATATTCCCTTACCGTACGTTCACACCGAAAGCGGCGAGAGACCCTGGCGACAACGCTGTCTGCCTTCAGCTCCGGCGGCGAGAGCGTCAAAACTCGCTACATTGATTTAAAGGAGCCGTTGCAGCATATCAGTTACATTCCTGCATAAAACATGTTTCTAGCGTGAAAATGTTGCGCACTTATCAAATTCATATAACAATGGAAGATCAAGTTGCGTGTAGTGTGGCTTTGCTCTTTTTATCCAATATGTGTCCATTTGTCTGAAATATCCTGAAGCAGCAATACTGTTTTGTACTGTCATGTCGTGTGAGATTGCCGCTTTTTAAAGATAAATTTATATAACATTAATGGACATCAGTAACTCGCCAGTAAGTTATTTAATGTATGTTCCTGTAAGAAAACATTGTAAATAATTGAAAATCCAGCGACCGCAATAATCAAACACTTGGGAACAACTGTGGTCGGAACCAAAGTTCACAGGTCTGTGTTCTCTGAACTCCCATCAAGCGGTGGACGTCTTGATTCTGATTGCTTGCCGCCAAACCACGTCATAGCTCATTACCATAAAGTTGACTTGATTTCAACTCTCCTCGACGCCCACGCCAGAGAAGATGCTCCGCGCCGCTCCTTGCCGCTTAACGCCGCCGGCTCTCATTGAAAATTAATGACTTCTGGCTACTTTGACGCTCTCGCCGCTTTCGGTGTGAACGTACGGTTACTCTGAAATTTTATTTTCTAAAGACAATCTTTGAAGTAGTCGACCATAAATTGTTAAGAATATTAAATAAGAAAAGATCTTTGATTGATATTCACAAAAGGGCTGTTTGGGTTTGATAAATGAATAGGTTTTACCTGACATTTTTTATTGTCAGGTTTGGTTGTCTGTATATTAACTCAGGAAGCATTATTAAATGCATTAATATCTCTGAGCATATTTTTTTGTGTTCAAAAAAATAAATTCTGGTCTTTGTTCTTGGATATACTGAATGTTTAAACATATTATTGTTTCAGAATAATAACATGCATTACATACCTGAGTGCCTTATATAATATGTTTGCAAAAAATGGTGTATGCTGCTTAAGTATTAAATCTCAGAATGATTTTCAGATCATAGATCTTAACAGACTTTTATTTTGTAGTCTTCAAGGCCCTGTATGATTCAGTTATACTGTGAATATCGATCCAAAATAGTCCAAAATAGTTGAAAACCAAATGCAGATCACTTTGCATACAGAGCTGACATGGAATGATCCATTAAGTTTGCGTGTCACATTATGACTATATTGATGCTTATATAATGATGTGAAAAATGTGAAAAGTATCTATTTTTAAATGTGAAAATGTTGATTTTAATAGAAATTTATTATGACAATGTACATATATACTTAGATATGTATTATGTATATTAATATATATTAATACATTATATTAAATTTGTTATATGTAAATATTTATAACATCGAAGACACAAAGCCATGCACAAGATGGCGACAGAAACCGCATAATAAGCCCTTAGAGGAGGAAAAACCCTACATAACTTTAAACTACAGCTGATCTAATCATTTTAAACTGGTAAGTGACTTTCTAAGTCGATCTCTTTCTTTTTTATGTTGTAGTGCTGTATTTATACTCTAGTAATTGTAGTGGTACTCGTAGCAGTGGGATATGGCTGTATATCGTCACTGGTGGGACACTAACACCCCATTCACATGGGGCGACAGCGTCAACGCTTTCCATTCACTTTAAATGGATGACGTCAAGCGTTGTCGAATTGAATTGTGGGTCCGTTGGCGCTGCTTCTGGAGTTCTGCTCGCTGCAAAAGTCGGGACTTTCTCAACTTGTCAAGTGTCAATGGAAGCGTCAACTAATCAGATTGATATATGAAAATACACCGGCTCAGACAGTAGCCGATTGCTGACTCATTTCATTGGCTGGCGCTATGATGATCGTGTCAGCCCCAACTTTAGACATGCCCTCTGTCAAGCGCTGAAGCCCTGTGTGAATTGGGCGTAAGGCACTCGGGCTACAGCCTCGAGTCAACGCATGCCTCCCATCAGTGTCGATATATAGTCATGTCACCCTGCTACTCGTAAATATGAGCAATATCACATGAGCAGCAGTGCAAACATGGCTATATGCAGGCAGAGTACCTTAGTGTCCCACCAGTGACAATATACAGCAATATCGCACCTCTACTCATGTGATATTGCGTTTATACAACAGGTCGATGGCATAATCATTTATATAAAAAAGAAAATCAAACACAGAGAGTCTCAAAAATCCTGTTGTATGAAGAGCTACATTCTTTTCGCCATTCATTCACATCTGCAGTAGATGTCAAAACAACAGAAAGTATTGCTACTTTACAAACATCACTTTAGAACAAGTATTTGAATGACATGGCGTAATATCTAAATTAAATCTAATCTCACATTTTAAGATTATAAGGCTGAACGGCATGAAATGCCATCAGTCTACAGAGATTCCTCAGTATTTCTCTGTTGCAATTGGGAGATCACAGTAATTAGCCCTGAAAAAGCCAAAGCAAAGCAAACACTAGCAGATTAAAATGATATACTCACAGCACTACAACATACAAAAGAAAGAGATCGACTTAGAATGGCACTCACCTGATTAATAATGATTTGACATTTTTCGCCATCTTGTGGTGGAACGTCAACCGTCTTTGCTCTGCTCAGTATGACAGGCCGATGGCCACCGGCGTGCTGAATCTCCAAAATTATACATATTTAAAGTAGGTACTATTCTTATAAATAATCTGCATAGTTGCAATCTAACTAAACTAACTAAATTCTCCCAAAAAGCCTCAGAAGTACATTATGTTGTCCAACAGCAACAATATTTGTAGTGAGTCTATTGATCTGCTATCACTCTATGTGGGCGAAGTAATACACACAAGTGCAGAGGCTGTACGAGTGCTGTTATTGCAGAATATCTCACGGCTATCAGCTAATCAGATTCGAGAATCAGACAGAACTATTAATACGTACATACATAAATCCGTATATGCATAATGCATACATACTCAGCATAAATAAGTGCACCCTTCACTTTTAACAGAATGAAATGTCTGTCACTTGTTTTTTTTTGTATTGTTTTTTTTTTTTATCTATTTGAATAATGAAAGGAAAAGACTTTTCAAATGGAAACTACAGGGCACTGGAGGGCGCTGGTGAGATACATAGAGGGTATAAAAGGATGAGAAGAAGAAGAGGAAAGGGGTCAGTTTTTTTATGGAACACATGGTTCTTTGAGGCTACTTCAAACTAATAGTAATTTTGTGAAGTATTAGTCGAGAAACCTAGAGTTTTAAGCTCAACTTAAGGACTTCCATAATGTTTGAAGGGTATGATGTCTGATTAATCTTGGACGATTTTTCTTGGAGGCCATCATCCAGTTTTATTCAAACATTAACTGTGAGTTTGAAGAAGTGGATCAGTGACTTTCAACGCACTCAATGTTTTTCTTTGTTCAGAAGAAGGGACCATCATCAAACAGCTAAGACATTATATTTTTTTGTGTTTGGGAGAAGTTTAAAAGAGTTTGGGGATTTATTAGATTTGTTTTTGAGTGCATTGTTCAGTGAACAAGTATGTTTCCAGTTGGGAAATAAAATATATATGCATAGAGTAAATATTTGCTAGCATCAGTATTTCACTAATATCCTAGTGGTAACCTTTTAATGTGACTGCAATGAATAAAACAATTGAAAAGTTACTACTTCTTTGGTACTATTCAGTACCAAAGCCAAAACTGGAACTAATTAAACAAAAAAAAAAAAATTTAAATAGTTTTAATAAACAGGAAAAATCAAATGAAACAAACAAAAAAAAATGTAGTTATTAACTTGTTTGACTTTAAATATATTATCTTTTTATTCCTAAAGATGTTTGGTGACCAAACAAAATGCTTTTGTTTAATTGCACCAAAGATTATTGGCTATATTTGCTGAGAAATTGCTAAAAGTATACATTTTTAAAAGGGGTGTACTCATTTGTGCTGAGCACATTATATTTACAAATCTATGTATGTACATATGTAAATAATCACATATATAACTGAATAAATTAAAGCTGTTAGAGCGGTTTTGTTCATTTAAGTTTTCAAATATGAACTACCATATGGGCGTAATTACCCTCCAAAAAAACCTTGTAAATTATTATTAACAATATTCATATTTTTATAAAGATTTAGTTTTTGAAATTCATCAGAAACAAAGACAGCAATGGTAGTGTTGTGATGTTTTATTTTTTGTCTCTTTCTACCTCATGAAATTGTCAAAGTTTCCTTGTTCGGATCAAAAGGGAGCAGCAGAAATCATGTACAGCAGGGGGTGATTGAGTGACCCCATTTATCTGATATGTTTCAAACTTTTATTTGCTCACCATTGCATTTATATCAACCATATAATAAATGTATGAAAACTGTATTTGTGTTTGTTGCTGTAATTTGTTTTTTTCAAAGATGGTGCAAGCTGAGTATAGGAGTGTGATATTGCCAAAAAATCTGAATACATTGAGTGATTCATTGAATAAAGCGTTTATTTGTCTGACATATTTAGACTATGTCCACATGGCAATGATCAGGTTTTTATTCTTTTGCAGATGCCAAAAGTTTTGCATCCATACACATCCAGATGCAAATGGGAAAACGGGGTTAAAACGGTGTAATATTTATGCCACACCTGTATTTGGTGCTGTAAAACAAACACAGACAGAGCCACAGGATACACTAAACTCAAAGAAAAATGCAGAGAGCTTATGCATAAAGGCCTTCTTCAGGCCCCGTTTACACTAGTGCGTTTTAGTTTGAAAACGGTGTTGTAGAATGAAAACGATCCGCGTCCACACTCGCGTTTTACCCAGCGTTTCTGAACAGCTCTCCGTCCACACCAAAACGCTGAAAACGCACATCACGTGACCACACACACACTCTCGGGCAAGCGCTCCAGCATTTCTACCCAGATGAGAGCTCTGCTTGTCGGACTGCTCATCAAGCATCTCCCGCTGGATCTAATCTCACTATATTTGCTAAACGTGATATTTCATTCATGTTGTTGTCTTTATCTAACGACATAGGCCAATTCCCTGACTTTGGTCATTGGAATCTATTAAGTTACTTGTTCACAGGTAAAATGTTTTGGTTAAGCGCAAAGATAAGTTAATGATTAATCCAGGTACATTGACTGATCGCTTGCCTTTATTTCCTATAATGTATAAACTTATTGTATGTTATACTTTTAAAATTATCGATTATTAAAACTGATATTCAGCAAAAGAGAGGGTGCGTTTCGTATTTTCACTGAAATTGAAAGGAGGCAGTTGGTATCGGCTCTGTTTTGTTATAAATATCCACACAGTGAAGACGACGCTCATATATGCAGCACGGCGCCTCAACATTTCTGCTGTCTGTTAAGTTGCTAATATTAAAATGAAAATAGGCAGTTCCTTAAATCATGTTTACATTTTATTGTTGAGAAAGTGAAACAACGTAGCCAAGGTGATGTGAATGAAGTTATAAAGTACACTGTTCCCTTTGAAGATTTACCCGTGTCCTCGGTATGTTTTCCATATCAAACTGAGAAGGGGGAGACTGCAGCCTTGATCAAACTTGCGAAGTCTTAACTTACAAGAAGATGATGCGAGACTGAACTGTGTGTGGGCTAATTAATATTGAGGAAAAGCCCCAATCAGAGAGGCGAATGTCGGCAGCCCCGCCTCCGTTTTCAGATGTCTCCGTTTTCCATCATCGACACTGAGACGGAGCAGCAGCGTTTCAGAATGAAAATGGCCTTTCCAGCGTTTTCAAAAAGCTCATTTTTCGGCGCTCGAGAACTCCGGCGTAGTGTGGACGGATGCCGTAACCGTAGCAAAACTTATGCGTTTTCAAACTAAAACGCACTAGTGTAAACGGGGCCTCAGTGTGTATGTACAGACTTGTGTATGTGTATATGTGTGAGTACAGACTTTAGCCTATATAGTTTATACTTCTGTGCAAGTGATCGGCATGACCCAGGGCGCATGCAACGCGTGTAGCTGTGCATTCATACTTCTGCGCGCTGTTTCTGTTGCTCTGCAATGACACTTCCAAAACACTAGTTGGCAGTGAGGTGTTTATGTTCCTCTGTGTCGAGTTTCTTCACTTGTGTTTGTTTTTTTCCTGAACGCTTCCTTAATGTGCAAGTAGTTCAAATTCACTCATTTTGAGGCAGGTAGCGGCGGACGTGCAACAACTTTAACTATGAGGTAAACACAAAAAAAAACTTTCCATCTGAAGCTCCTTCACGGGACTCCACACACGTAAACAATCACTTCATCGGGCTCACGCGGCTCTTGGTCTCGCCCACACTTGTCAGCCATACCAAGCCGACCAATCACAGAGCTTGCGCTACGCATGTTGCGACGTGTAGTTACATTTTTTGAGGACTACTCTGGACTACTTAGACAAACCTTTATCAAGTACCACAATATCTACAGCAGGTAAATCCACAAAAAATGACTGTACTGTACCAGAAGGAAACCCTATGTTAACAGTGTCCAGAAGTGCGTTCGGATTGGTTAGATTGGTTTTCTTTGCATATGTGGATTTCTTTGGTTGTTATCAACTGCTTGGGAAATTTCCAAGTCAACAGCACCTTTAGAAATATGTTTTCTGAGAAAAATGGTGACGTGTTCAATACTTATTTTCCCTCTGTAAGCAATAGTTTTTTTTTTTTGTAATTTGATTGCAAAGATAGGCAAGGCAGTGGTGCAGTAGGTAGTGCTGTCGCCTCACAGCAAGAAGGTCGCTGGTTCGAACCTCGGCTCAGTTGGCGTTTCTGTGTGGAGTTTGCATGTTTTCCCTGCATTGGATAATTCCCAGAGATGGGTTGCGACTGGAAGGGCATCCGCTGCGTAAAAACTTGCTGGATAAGTTGGCGGTTCATTCCACTGTGGCGACCCAGAAATAATAAATGGACTAAGCCGACAAGTAAATGAATGAGTGAATGAATGATTGCAAAGATGATGTATTAAACCATTTAATGCGTCATCAACGTCTTTGTAAAGGGGTAAAACATGTCTTTTTTTGTTGTTGATCTGTTTTATAAATTGTAATAATTTCACATCACGCTGATATAAGAGAAACTGCACAGTTGCTTATGCAATATAAAAATACTTTTTTTGTCTCTATCTGCACTGATAATATAAATGCACTGTAACTGCATTCATCCGGTTGTAACGGCATGTGTAATGCTTAACCCCCCTTCAGTTCGTGATCGCCCCCAGAACCTCCAGGTGCTCCGGTTTCCCCCACAGTCCAAAGGCATGCGCTATAGGTAAATTGAATGTAGGGCTGGGCCGATTAATGATATTATATCGAATCGCTATAAAATTTATGTCAATAACAATGATAAGCTCTGGACTTTTTTACTCTATATTTCTATATCAATGACACAGCCAATGACACAGCAGAAATGTGCAACAATGGGAATCTAAAAGTGTGTTGATATCGAATTTTCGGCCACCAAGATGTAGAGCAATACTTCATTTAAATGTTATTTTCTATTTTATCTGAAATCTATTGAGGTATGTTCTTACATAAACATACATTCTGTGTAATCTCTCTTATTTTGGAAAAAGAATTAATTCATTGATAATAAATAATAATAAATAAAGAACATTTTTCAGGTTCTTCTTATAACTTTTGACCTCAACTGTACTGTAAGTAGGTATGACTTGACAGTTTATTTTGATAAAAAAAAATGTAAAAGTCTAAACAGTTACATCTACATGAACACTTTACACTTGGCTGTGTGGCTGCATGTTATTGTTTTAAATGATTTTGAGTAAAACGTGTGTGCCAACCCCCAAAAGCAAAAAGCAAAATTGCTCAAAAGCAAAATTACAAACACAATATGTTCTTAGTGAGAGGAAACATGGTCACAATACTGAATATCTTTACATTATGTCTGTTCATATCCACAAGAGGGCGCAATATAACACTGCAGGGATGTTTCCGCCCTGCACCACCCCCCAAAAACACACACGCACACTCACTTATAAGAGTCCATGCAGTTCAATCATGCACAGCACATACACACACACACACACACACACACACACACACACACCTACTGACACCGACTACAATGCAGTTATGCATCAAAGGCAATGTAAACCCATAATAGCATCCGCTACATTAATAAAAAAACCACCCCCCAGGACCAACCCACAGGAAGCACTTTACATCTCCACCTCCTGTGCATGCGGTAACGCTGAATGACCAAGAGTGCTTTAGTGAATTAAAGTAAAAAGCACACTTTAGCCCCCCGAGTGTGCTCGATAGTTTCGAGGTGCATGGTGTCAGATTCTCAAATTGTGCATCACAGAAATTTGCTGATAAGGAATTATGGGAAACTTTCATGCAGGATGTAACAGAGCAGACTTTGTGTGTGTGTGTATATATATATATATATATTGATGATAGGGGCGGCAAGGTGGCTCAGTGGTTAGCACTGCCATTTAACAGCAAGAAAGTCACTGTTTCGAGTCCCGCCTGGGCCAGTTGACATTTCTGCTGTGGTTTCCCCCACAGTCCAAAGACATGCACTATAGGTGAATTGAATAAGCTAAATTGGTCATCGTGTATAAGTCATACCTGCCAACACTCCCGTTTTTCCTAGAGTTTTTCGTATTTCAGACCCATCTCCCGTATTGATCTGTCTCCAAGAAAACTCCCGGAATTCCACCCTCCGGTCCTCAGCTTTTTGGTACAGTCCGGCCTGAAACCCGATGCAAAACCCTTCATGCAGCCATCCCCATGAACACCAAACCCAAAGCTCTTCACTTCGAGCGCGCCTGGTTTGAATATTTTGTTTTTGCAGTAATATACTATAATCAGTTTCTGTTTGGTACAGCATATTGTTTATAGTAAATAACTGAACTGAACAATTATGCTTCATGCTTCATTGACAGTTTTATTGATCACTACGATATAATTAACTTGAATTTAGGTTGCTTCAATTTAAAAATGAAAATTGCAAAAATAGCGTACACTGCCGAACACCATTGTCAATGACGATAAAAAAGAAATCTATATGTAGTTTCGTTATGAAGGCTATAGTTCAGGGGTGACCAACATTGTTCCTGGAGATTGACCTTCCTTAGGTTTTCAGTTTCAACCCATATCAAACACACCTGCCTGTAATTATCAAGTGCTGTTCAGGTCCTAATTAATTGGTTCAGGTGTGTTTGATCAGGGTTGGAGCTGAACTTTGCAGGAAGGTCGATCTCCTGGAACAGGGTTGAGCACTGCTGCTATAGTTTTATTAAATGTGGCTGCTGAGAGCACACCTTGGAAGCAGTGTCAATATGCTAGGGTATAAGTTTGTCATTTCCAATGGAGGTATACTTGGTAGACTTGCACAACTTGAATATGGGAGTGACGCGCACATGTTGTGCACATGTTGTGCAAGGGGCATGCACATGAAACTGCACACATTTTCCAGCCGCACCTAGTTGGAAAACATCTGAACTTTTCCGAAAACCCAGAGCACACTACGATCCATGTAAGTAGAACTAAACAATCTGCTTGATGCTTTGTTTGGAATATACACATTTCAGTAATAATGGCAGACTAAGAGTGCTTTCACACTAGCACTTTTGGTCCGCACCTGGGTTCGTTTGACGTCAGAGTATGGTACGTTTAGTAAGTGTGAACATGTCTTCTGAACACGGGTGCGCACCAATGAACCATATTTGAGTTCGCCTGATAGAAGGTGGTCTGGGGTACGGTTCGTGTGAACTCTAGTCTGATTCACTTCTAGTATGAATGCAATCGCATCAAATAACGGAAGTGAACCGTCAACTGTACAACAGACTCTCGTTTTTATAACGTTCATTCATGTGTGTGTGTCTCAATATTACATACTGTAGCTTGGTGACAAGCGGGACTGAGCCAGAGCAAACACAGTGATAATGTCTGCTTGTCTCCTTCAATAACAGCTTCTCCAGACATCGCGTTCTGAACGTTTATAATATTTTTGTAGCAGATGGACTCTAGTCGCTTTCAGATTGTCCAAAACCAAAAGATTCAGTGAAAGCAGAAGACTGCAATGTGCGTACGTCTTTCCATTTTGGCGCTTTGCTTTCATGACCGACACCTTGCAACAACTGTAAACAAAACAGCAGCTGGATGATGCAAGCGTACCGGGGTTTAGAAAGAAGGATTACAATGTGAACACAAACCAACCGAGAATATAGAAAAGGGGGGACAATCGAACTTGGGGTCGGTCCAGGCAATTGAACCAAGTGTAAAAGCACCCAAAATAACTTGGACAAACATAGCGCATCCAAATACTGCAGCGGTTTTTACTTTTCTCCATAAAGTTGATCTGGAACGGCTATAATAATTAGTCTATTTGTCATCCTCTGAGAAAACGGTTGATGGTCACCTTGTTCCGAGAGACGCGAGGGTACCGCAAATGGAAAAGTCCATTGTAAATGTTCAAGGAATTCACGCGCTTGTCACTTCATGTGAAAAGGAATGCCGTATAGCAGCAGTGAGGAGATAGTAAATGAAAAAAGGATGTCAGGATGTCGCCAGAGTGGCTTTTTGGTTTCTTTTCTTGTGCATCCCAGCCACTAGCTCCACATCTGAAAGATTTATTAGCAAAGGGGGTAATCTAGTCATTCAGCTTCACAATTTGTAATGTTGCTTGGTTTTGTTTAATCGGTTTTCTGGAACTGTCTAACCCAAACTCTAACCCCTGACTGCTCTATGTCGCAAGTTCAAAGTCGTACAAGGCAAGCTACTGAGCAAACTGGTCATGCCAGAAAAGACATCCATATGGAGGTAAGTAATTACCAGTATCTCGAAAATAAACAGAAGTTGTCGGCAGTGTCATGCCACTCCGTAGCATTTGTTTTACACACAATATGCAACCGGATATTTGTCAGGGCATGTATTTTTCGGTTTCCTATGTATTCCTAGGCATGTATAATAAGCCTGTGTTGCTTACTTAGCAGGTGTGATGGAGTTTATGTCAGAAACTTATGATTGGCATCAATCAAGAAGAAAGCTGTAATGGCCGTTCACATATTATGTAAGCTCTGGTTCGTTTTTTCAAATGTAGAAGCATGGCAAGCACACTCAAATAGAGAGAGAACTACCCTATTTGCCCTGCGCTTTTCATAATTTTAGACACAACATGCGAACGAGCCCATTAACAACAGTAAAGGATAGACAGCAGCAGATTCTGTTCTTTCATCTTGGCGTGTGGCTGTTTGTCTCAGGAAGATAACAAGCTTTGTTTGAGTATTGTTCACTGTTGTGCGTCATCATCGTGTGGTGTTTTAGCTGTGTGTTTAATACTAGAATCACCAGTGGCCATGAATACCTATAAGAGCCGTTGCTCTAGAATGTTTAATAATAATAATATTAATGCATTTTATTTAAAGGAGCCTTTCATGACACTCAAGGTCACCGTACAGGACAGCTAGAACAATCAATTAAAATAAAAAACAAAGTAAAAACAATAGAATACGATACAAACTTTCAAAATGCAATCGGGCCAAAGAGGCTGTTCTGAATTACGGAGATCAGGAGGGAGTGAATTCCAAAGCTGAGGAGCAGAGTGGCTGAAGGATCTGCTCCCCATGGTGACAAGGCGGACAGAGGAACGGTGAGGTGAATGGAAGAAGAAGACCTGAGTGTTCGAGAAGGTGTGGCGATATGAACAGGATTAGCAAGGTATGGAGGAGCAAGATTGTGGACGGCTTTAAAAGTGAGAAGAAGTATTCTATAATTAATTCTGAAAAAGATGGGAAGCCAGTGAAGCTGTTGTAGAATGGGTGTGATGTGACAGACAGAGGGGGATTTTGTGATTTTGGGCAGCAGCGTTGTTAGATAAATTAATTTTATTCATTTACATATATTCTATTTATATTCTCTTAGGGTGCTTTCACACCTGTGAATCGATTCAGTTGTTCCGAAACAGAGATTACAATTGTTACATTGTTGCTTTTTGCTCTTGGAGCGGGTCGCTTTCACATTGCAAAGTTTCTAATCGGACCAAAATAGCTAAAACAAGTCACGTGTGAGTAAACTCTCCTCACATTGGTCAGAGTGTCAGGATTTATTTTGCAGCGGCCCGCTAAGCTGTCAGGAGAGGTGGTGGTTTGTTGGTGATTGAAAGGGTGCGCGCGCGATGTGTCTGAGGAGAGATGCGGTGGGGAGGGGTGAGAAGGGTGCGCGACGATGCCTATTTAAAGATCGGGAGGGAGACGCGAGATTACCGGGAGATCATCACTCATTTGCAGGCATCCGGAGACTCGCGAAACTTCCCGCCCTACTCATAATTCTCTCTTCATATAGCCGTATGCCTATTACATATCCATAAAACACTGTGATATAACCGCGCTTGGATCTGATCGCTTTCTCACTGTAATCGAACCGCTCCAGGGTTCGTTTCAATCGAGCCGAGACCACCTCATTCAAGCGATCTCGAAGCGATTACTTTGGCGCGGAACAGAGCGCGATTACCCTGTTCACATATGCTAAACGAACCGCGCTAACTGGGCAATCGAGACACGTTCCTAAACAAAAGTGTAGGTGTGAAAGCACCCTTATATATGTATTCTTTTAAAGGAACCCAACATTACTGTTAAATCTGTGTGCTTCTTGATATAATCAAATGCTCAACTGTAGTTTCAATCAGTTAAATGGTTGGAATGTGCCAGTTGCAGGAATATTGTGCTGACAATGATTTGATTATATGATCAATAGGATTCTACCAAACACTCTGTTTAGACCAATGATTAAAGACAATGCATCATCATCTGTTTATACGCCTGTATATAAACTGGACTCAAAGGACTGCCCTTTGAGCGACCAGAATGGAACCTCTTGTGTTCCTTCTGTATTGTTCCCTTGTTGCAAGAACATCAAATCTTTTATTAATGAATCTTGGAATAATTTTTGATCCTGACAAGCGTTTTGTACCAGTTGTAATTTATGAGTTTTTTTTAGGGAGGCAGAAGGGAATTACAGTAATCTAAACTGGATGTGACTAAACTATGAACAAGAATGGCAGCTGAATGAGGTGTGAACGATTTATATTTCGAAGGTGAAAATAAGCGGACCGGGTGACATTATTAACATGTGCAGTGAATGAAAGGGTGCTGTTGAAGATGACCCCCAGACACCTAACCTGAAGGGAGGGGATAATGACAGATCCTCTACGGAAATGTAAATGCTATTTGATTTAAAATGGATCGTGTACCTATAAGTAGAAGTTCAGTTTTATTGTTGTTTAATTTTAGGAAGTTTGAGGTGAACCAGGATTTGATGTCTCCAAAGCAATTAGTATGGGATGAAGGGGGAAGTTACCTCAAATTATGTTTATAAATGGCAAAAAAATAGATTATGTCACTGTATTTTGCCACAAGGAAATGTCTAAAGTCATGAAATTATTATTATGTCTAGTCATCAACTATATTTTTGTCCTGTTGTTTTACTTCGAGGCTTTTTTATGTCGGCTGCACTAATCACTTTCAGAATGGTAAGCTATAAGCAAAACAAGTCTACACTGACACTGAGTATGTTTACTGTACATGGCAACCAATAATACAATTAAGACAATATTCTGATTAAGAATCTACCATATAAACAGTCATTTTTGATCACCTTAATCCAACTAAAGTCATAAACTAAACAGAAATTGGATTAAGACGTGTAAAGTATACTGATTTTAGTCATTATTGAAGTGCAGCAGACATGTAAACACCTTAATCAAACCAATACTGTCGTGTAGTGTTTTTGTCGATTTTTGCGACAGGATAGTCTTTAGACACACGGCTGTTTGACACTATTCTCTGCACCTACTGAGTCAGTGAAGGGCGACAGACACCTGTATTGCATAATGCAAAGGCTCTTCCCCCATATGGCGTGTGGTATCAAATTCCATTAAAACAACACTCCTCCAGCAGTTCATACTCGAATCCAATATCTTGTTTGTCATGGGGGGCAACCGAAGAGTTTTTGAAGGGAAAGAAGTGGAATGTTATGCAATTTTTACGTGCCAGCACAGTTTATTTTGTTTATTTTTGTGTCTCGTCATGTGTTTATGTCTGTCACCCAGTCGACTATCATGCTTGCTCCGCCTACTGCTGCCCCTGATTGGCTGTTTGACTTATCCTTGCTGCAACCAATCCCATTACTGTTGCTTTCTGATTGGCTTCTGCTTCACAACTCTGCTTCAGTCCCAGCCAATCCCCTCATGCTGTTTGTCCTTTGAAAGCTCTTTAGTCTAGTACTGTCACCGACTCGGTCCCAGTCATTCCCCTCGCTGGCCAGCAGACAAATTCCGAGTTATTCTTGTTTATTGATGAAGAATTATCACACAAACAAAGAGCCAACTTGCATATTTATTGACAGCATTTGAGCATGTTTATCTTAAAACGCGTGCCTGAACAGTTTAAAAAAAAAAAAAAAAACAATCTCACTTCTCCGTTTAGTGACATGTTAATCCGGTTCCCCTGAAAGGGTTTTCCGTTGTTTTATCATTGACACAAAAACCCAAGACCCCAAAATACAGCCACATTGCCACATTTTCGCCCTCTGTACCTGGATAGTGCCGGGCTGCTGCACCTAAGGACTCTGAAAGCAATGTCTGTATCGCCCAAGCAGCACCTGTGCCTCTCCTTTCCTCCTTTTCTGACCACATGACGTTGTCATATTCTGTCTTGCGATTTATATGTAGATGTTTGATTGGGTTCCACAGTACCTCACTTTTTTGTTACACCTATCACAAGCCGCATCGTTTGCGTTTATGGAAGTGAGTAGCTCCACACATAACTTCGCTTGCGGTCACCCATATCCAATGACAGCGTGACTGAACAACATGTGCCAGTGGACAGAGTGGCTAGCTAGCGTGATCTGCAGTGGAACAGTGCCTTAATACGCACATGACTTGGCAGGCGGAAGAACAAGTAGTTCAGACAAAGTTGGCATTATTCAGATAAATTAGGGTGATTGTGGTTACTTTCCGCTGTATTTGTATTTCCAATAAACTACATATTTGCTCAAAATTATTGGAATATCGTTATTTTGATAGGATAATCGATTCTAGAACATACAAAGCTCGTATTGGAGATATCGCTATTTTAGTATCGATCCGCACGTCACTAAAAAATGTAATTTCTTGTTCCATAATTACAAGTTATTACTTTAATTTTACACATTTTAAGTGTAATTGTACAAGTGATTACTGCCATTTTACTCATTGTTTCAACTGATTGTTTTTAAAATTGTTACAACAAACACAAAGCAAGTGACCAAAACAAGATGGCCGCCAAGGAAGTTGTGTCATGGCTTTTAAAACACTGTAGGCCAATTAGGAACAAGAAATCAGCTTGAAGTGGCCAATCAGATGTTTTCTAGGCAAAGCAAAGAAACAGATGAGACAAGACAACTAAAGGGTTGTAACACAGGATTTGCGTTATTGGTCTCTAGTTTACACTTATTTTACCCAAATAAAATATGATCACGCCTTGATTTTTAATTATTTAATTAGGACAGTAAGGTCTGACTTAGACAAAAGCCTTGGGAACAGAAATGATGACGACGGCTTACATAAATCTTTACAACGACTCAAATAACTTATTAATAAAGTCATCTGGAATGGCAAAAAAGCATTCTTGCAGGACTCCCAGAGTTCATCAAGATTGTTTAGATTCATCTTCAACGTCTTCTCTTTCATCTTAGCCCAGGACATGCTTAATAATGTTTATGTCTGGTGACTGGGCTGGCCAATCCTGGAGCACCTTGACCTTCTTTGCTTTCAGGAGCTTTGATGTGGAGGCTGAAGTATGAGAAGGAGCGCTATCCTGCTGAAGAATTTGCCCTCTCCTGTGGTTTGTAATGTAACAGGCAGCACAAACGTCTTGATACCTGAGGCCCCGTTTACACTAATGCGTTTTAGTTTGAAAACGCATAAGTTTTGCTACGGTTACGCCATCCGTCCACACTACGCCGGAGTTCTCGAGCGCCGAAAACGGAGCGTTTTGAAAACGCTGGAGAGGCCGTTTTCATTCTAAAACGCTGCAGCTCCGTCTCAGTGTGGATGGGGAAAGACGGAGACATCTAAAAACGGAGGCGGGGCTGCAGACATTCGCCTCTCTGATTGGGGCTTTTCCTCAATATTAAGTAGCCTAACACACAGTTCAGTCCTGAATCTTCTCCGTGTAAGTTCAGACTTCGCAAGTTTGATCAAGGCTGCATCTCTTCTTCTCAGTTTGATATGGAAAACATACCGAGGACACGCGTCAATCTTCACAGGGAACAGTGTACTTTATAACTTCATTCACATCACCTTGGCTACGTTGTTTCACTTTCTCAACAATAAAATGTAAACTTGATATAAGGAACTGCCTATTTTTATTTTAATATTAACAACTAAACAGACAGCAAAAATGTTGAGGCGCCGTGCTGTATTTATGAGCGTCATCTTCACTGTGTGCATATTTATAACAAAACGGAGCCGATAACAACTGCCTCCTTTCAATTTCAGTGAAAATACGAAACACACCCTCTCTTTTGCTGAATATCAGTTTTAATAATCGACAATGGCCATTATAAAAGTATAACATACAATAAGTTTATACATTATAGGAAATAAAGGCAAGCGATCAGTCAATATACAGAATGTAGGCTACGTGGTTACATTAATCATTAACTTATCTTTGCGCTTAGCCAAAACACGTTACCTGAGAACAAGTAATAGATTCCAGTGACCAAAGTCAGGGAATATGTCGTTAGATAAAGACAACAAGATGAATGAAATATCACGTTTAATAAATATAGTGAGATTAGATCCAGCGGGAGATGCTTGATGAGAAGTCCGACTAGCAGAGCTCTCATCTGGGTAGATGGGCTCCAGCGATTGCCAAAGTGTGTGTGTGTGTGGTCACGTGATGTGCGTTTTCAGCGTTTTGGTGTGGACGGAGAGCAGTTCAGAAACGCTTGGGTAAAACGCGAGTGTGGACGCAGATCGTTTTCATTCTAAAACGCCGTTTTAAAACTAATACGCACTAGTGTAAACGGGGCCTCAGTCTGTTGATGTTGCCATCTACTCTGCAGATCTCTTGCACCTATACTGAATGTAACCCCAAACCATGATTTTTCCTTCACCAAACTTGACTGATTTCTGTGAGAATCTTGGGTCCATGTGGATTCCAATAGGTCTTCTGCACCATTTGTGATGATCAGGATGCAGTTCAACAGATGAAAAAGTTTTTCTGCCATTTCTCCAAATCATCAACTAGTCTAGAAGTCAAGTTAATCGCTGCGTCCGAAACCGCATACTTCCATACTATATAGTACACTAAAACCAGTATGTGAGCCGAGTAGTATGTCCGAATTTATAGAATTCGAAAATCAGTATGCGAGAAGTACCCAGATGACTTACTACTTCCCGCGAGATTCTAGAGTGCGCATCCCATGCACGCTGCGCTATCCCATAATGCCCCACGAGCGAATTCATGAATGGGAGTAAAGCGACGCAATTGACGCAGGTAGGTCACATGACCATGACAAAATGGTGGATGTAGTACGTCCGAATTCCATTCATACTTTTCACATTCATACTGTATAGAACATACTGTTCTAACGTCCGAGTAGTACGTTTAAATTCAAATGTAGTACCTACTGAGTAGTAGGCGGTTTCGGACGCAGCCATAGTTTGTTCCTCTTACAACTGTGATCGACAACAAGACTTTTGTCAGGTGGTGTATATGTCTGAAGATAAAGTAAATTTCTCCTTCCACAACCTTTCATACAATGTAAGTTTTCTTCTTTATGAAAACAACACCATGCATAGTGCAACCCTCCAGTATATTTTTATTGCATTCTCATATTCTTCATGCACCAAACTGTGTGGTACTTACCCAAGGCGGTGAGCTGTTTAGTTTACTTTTAAGGACACCTGAGATGTGTCATAGCGTACGGAGACACGCAAATTGCTCAGCCTTGCGAGTTCATTACGATCTCCTCTCTGAGTCACACACAGATATGAGGTTAATCTGTGGGAGTGTGTTTTGCTGTCTGGAAGTACAGCAGAGGGAGGAGAGGCACTGCTCTATGGGTCGTCTCAGCATACGGCCGGAGGAGGTCTTCACACAGCCCTCGGCAGACACGGCTCGCTTGGGTTGCTAGGAGACCAGCCCGGCGCCAATATTAGATCTAATTTATTAAATTCCCCCTTCTCTCACGCCGATTTCTCACCAGCTCTTTCAGCCGTCTCTCGGTCGCTCGGTCTGCATAGGCTGAGAAAAGTGAGAACCACAAAGATCTGCAATAGTGTTACTGCGCCACGATGCACAAATTCACATTATGAAATCCATTCATTCTACCATTTTGAGGATGGCTTATTGTTTCGACTCATAATTGGAGAAATTAGCGCTTTTGGACATTATATCAGCACATGTACATATAAAAATATATTATACAGGTGACATCAGATTCAAATTTCTCTTCTGTAGATATGTTGTTTGGGTTTGCTTTCTAAAAAATGCTGTGTTCCACACAATCAATCTGTGTTGAGACAACATGAAGGAATTAAGTTAACTTATTCATTTTTATAAATTTAAGTGGAGCATAAAACAATTAAGTTGTCCCAAAACAAACATCAAGAATTGTGTTATATGTAGCACACAGAGGTGCGTAGTAACGAATTACATTTACTTCAGTAAAATTGTTGGGTAACGAGTACATTTTGAGTACATTTAAAAATGTCTACTTTTACTCTCACTCAAATAATAATTATTATTAATAATAAATTATTTAAGAAAAATCATTACTCTTACTTTGCTACATTTGGCAGCATTTCTCCGTTTCTGTCAAATGATAATGATATGATTCATTTGACTTGTTTGCAAATATCGCGAGGCACCGCAATGGAGAGGTTGTCGCGAAAGTTTGCTGTAGAGACTTGTCTCCCGATTTCTGTTGCGCGCGCTCGCCTATGTTGGAATGATGGCTGAAGTCGAGAAAGACGTGCGAGGTTATACTGCGGTCACGCCATGGTCGTCTGTGGTTTCGACAAATACAATATATATATATATATATATATATATATATATATATATATATATATATATATATATATATATATATATACACACACACACACACACACACACATATATATATATATATATATATATATATATATATATATATATATATATATATATATATATATATATATATATATATATATATTTTTTTTTTTTTTTTTCCCTAGGGTTAAGCTTCACAGACATGCTGACTTCTCATGAGACTAAAAAGAAGTAGTAGCGAATGATCTATATTGGCCAAGCCCTTTCACTTTAGAAATTAAATCTGTCAAAATGACGGTCGGGCTTCTTGCTTTTTCTGCTAAAAAAGTTCTCAGAAAAATCTATATTGACCTAGGCAAAATTAATATCTAAAAAATAAAGCATCTCAAACGAAATTTTTTATCAGCCTAATCAAATTAAAATATTTGAGAATGTCATGCATGTGGGGTGGTTGGTGATATCATTATCTTTCATTCAATATTTTAATAACAGAAGCAGCACTAACGAAACTTTCAGGTACAATCCAGCACAAATGAAACGCACACAAGCAAGACTACTTTAGTAAATATGTAGCAACTAGGGTCGAGAGACCTCTAAATGATCTAATATTATTTTAGGTCTACAAATAATATTTTTGCAGCACAAAAAAAAACTAAATTGTGAGCATGCAAAACAAAGTAACATGTTTATGCATGAATATAAATATCTGATATTCATTTCCACAGCACAAATTTAACCAAATATTTTGGTTATATCTAAAAAACGAAAACAAATTAGGTGTTTATTTAACGGCACAAACAAATATGACACCAGTTTTGTGCGATTTAGATGAAATAATGGGGCGCAAAGTGACGTTGCGGTTCCCGAAGTGTTTTGATTAGGCAATATCTAAACAATAAATAAACTTTGTTTACGCCATGTACTCCAAAGCACAAATTTACCGTGCTCACCAACAACAAAACTTTCCCCTGTGTCACTCCAGGTGTGTGGTACATTCCACGTCACTTCCGGTGTGTGGTACATTCCCTTTCCATAAGGAATCTGTAATTGTAAATTTGTTTTGCATCTTGTTAATTTATTTATTTATTTTTTCTAAAATTTTAATTTGTTTAGTGCTTGGTGAAATAGTTATTCCTTTGTAATTGTGTCTGATTATAGGTAAAAATGTTTTTCAAAATGTGAATTTGTCTAGTGCTTTGTAAAAGTGTCTAACTAAAACTTGAGGATAACGATTGCAACAAACCATTTAAGTTCTAAAACTAATCACAGTGAGTACCGTGAACTTAACCTATTTGAGTAAACAAAGCAATTTGAGCACAGTAAAACCCAATAAATTTAGAGAACTCAAACAAACTAAGTACTGTAAAGTCTAATAAGTTAAGGCAACTCAAACTGTTTGAGGAAACCGATTGCTATTAACCATTTGAGTTAAAAAACAAATCCTAATGAGTACTGTGAACTTACTCCATTTAAGTTGAAGTAATGAGGTATTTAATTACCTCATTACCTTCATCACGGTGTTCAAAACTCTTTTCAATTGAGCAGAATTAACTTTCAGTCAATTTTAAAACAGTCGACTGTTGGGTTTAACAGCGTCTATAAACATAGTTAACTCACTCTTTTGCGGTGAGGTAGTGATCACATAACATAGCCAAGATGGCTCCCATCGAGGAGAAGGAACAAAATGGCATAAACATGCTCAAAACACAGCAGTAAAACATCAAAACCTTGCATTTTCCTGAAAAGAGAGACAGAATGCTTGTAAGCCTCGGGAGGAATGAAATAGATGTGCGCGAGAGCCTGTTTGCTCGGCGTTCATGTGACTATTCATTTATTTAGACCCTCATCAGTTAATGCCTCAGTGATTGCTTCCTGTGGTCCGCAAGGAGCCAATTATTAGGCATCGCAGACAGGAAATGACAGAACGTGGAATCACAGGAGGGATTTTAAAAAAACCAAAAATGTATGGATAGCAAGTCGGTAATATTATAAATACGAGCAGTCTCTCTGCCTCTGATCATGATGTGTTTCATGCAGCTAGGGGATGTTTCAGTCTGATTAATGAATTATCAAACGTAAAGTAGAGTCCGTGTTGTAATCACTGCTTGTCACTTCTCCAAGGAGTGAAATTATGCTGTAAAAAATGCTGGGGTTCACACAATTCCTTCATGTTGTCTAAACGCAAATCGAATAATGCAGAATTCAGGCTGCATGATTTTAGCCCTGACTGAATCGCCAACAGGTTTTGATAAATTGTCGACAAATGTCTGAAATCACAGGCAAATTCTAAGAGGCGCGATCTGACAGAATTGCTGATGAGTTGTCGTCACCCATGAGATATTTGGCATGCTAAATATCTGGACCTGCCAGCCAATGAGAGAGCAGCATCCACTAGTGTGGGTATCTGCAGGCCAGCGGGAGCAAAGGGGGGAAGTCAAAAGGGCTTCTTCTCAGTCTATTTGGACCCAATAAATGGAGGAAAAACTAGAGTAAATTTGGCAGGAGCACCCGTGTTTGTTTGACGTGTCATCTGATCAATATCACAACCGGCTCGAAAAAGAAAAACGTTTTGAGAGAAATTGCTAATTCCCTTTAAAGCCAGGTGAGCAAAACAAGTAAATTTTCTTCCCCACTAAAGGCTTCTTTCTCATTATGAAGTAAATAAAAGATATACTACAAGACCTCAGGCTGATTTCAGGTCATTTGTCGCGTGTGTTTGGTTGTGAGATGTAGTTTGTGGACCAAGTCAAAGTTGACGGCAATTCTCCTATCACAAAGTCATGCAATGTGAAACCCCCTGTTGCCGATCCGTCCTGCAGTTTAAACACAGCAGTGATGAAATAGCTAACGGAGTAGCTAACCCAGATAGTCATGCAGTGTGAAAACATCTGACGCTACTATTTTAAAAATCGTGCAGTCTGAACTAGGCATAAGTTAACTTAATAATTTTGACCAATTTAGGCGGATTTTACATTTAAAAAAATGAGTTGTCCTAAAAAAAAAAAAAAAAACTTAAAGTCTGCATGAACCAAAAGCTGCGACCTTTTGTTTCATATTGCGACCTAGTTCCTAGAGAAATAAAATATAACCAGCGGGTGTGGCTTGTTTTTGTCTACTGGGAGCTGATTGGATGTAGTAAAATCTGCATTTTATTCAGCGAGTCTGTAATATTATAAATACGAGCAGTCTCTCTGGCTCTCTGATCATGATGTGTTTCATGCAGCTAGGGGATGTTTCATTCTGATTAATGAGTTATCAAACGCAAAGTAGAGTCCGTGTTGTAATCCCTGCTTGTCCCTTCTCCAAGGAGTGAAATTATACTGTAAAAAATGCTGGGGTTCACACAATTCCTTCATGTTGACCCAACACAAATTTAATAATGCAGAGTTCAAGCTGCATGATTTTAGCCCTGATTTTGACTTGTTGACAGGTTTTGATTAAATCGTCGACAAATTTCTGAAATCACAGGCAAATTCTGAGAGACGCGATCTGAGAGAATCGCAGATGAGTTGCCGTCACCCATGAGATATTTGGCATACTAAATATCTGGACCTGTCGGCGATTCAAATCATGCCGTGTGAAATGTGCTCTGATTAAAAATAACGTCCGCGATCACCTACAGCAGGGGTGTCCAAACTACGGCCCGCGGGCCATCTGCGGCCCGCAATCAGTTTTGTTGCGGCTCGCGAGGCTTTTTATGAATTTCAATAGATTCTGGCCCGCTATACAAAAATGAACTTAATTCAATAAACAACCACCGGGTGTCGCTATCACATGCATTCAATTAAGCAGCAGATCTTGTTAAGATCTATCTATCTATCTATCTATCTATCTATCTATCTATCTATCTATCTATCTATCTATCTATCTATCTATCTATCTATCTATCTATCTATACACACAGTTAAAGTCAAAATTCTTTGCCCCTCTTTGATTTATTTCTTCTTTTTTAAATATTTCCTAAATAATGTTTAACAGAGCAAGGACATTTTCACAGTATGTCTGATAATATTTTTTCTTCTGGAAAAAGACTTATTTGTTTTATTTTGGCTAGAATAAAAGCAGTTTTTAATTTTTTATTAAACATTTTAAGGTCAAAATTATTAGCCCCTTAAGTCTTCAGAACAAACCATTGTTATAAAATAACTTGCCTAATTACCTTAATTTGACTAGTTAACCTAGTTAAGCCTTTAAATGTCACTTTAAGCTTTATAGAAGTGTCTTAAAAAATATCTAGTAAAATATTATTTACTGTCATGGTAAAGATAAAATAAATCAGTTATTAGACATGAGTTACTAAAACTATTATGTTTAGAAATGTGTGGAAATATCATATATATATATATAGATGCGTGTCTGTGTGATGTATGTAAAATCTGGCCCGGGACAACGTTTTTTTTTTTTTTTGCATCTGGCCCAAAAAGTTTGGACACCCCTGACCTACAGCCAATGAGAGAGCAGCAGCATCCACTAAAACAGGTACCTGCAGGCCAGCGGGAAAAAGGGGGAAAAGTTAAGTTATTTTCAGTTTATTTAGACCCAAGAAATGGAGGAAAAACTACTGTAAATTTGACAGAAGCGCCCGTCTCTGATGTGTCATCTGAACCAAATCACAACCAGGTCGAAATGTAAAAAAAAAGTTGAGGAGAGCTAATTCTCTTCAAAAGCCAGGTGCGCAACACAAGTTTCTAAAGCTAAAGCCTTCGTTTTCCATTATGTAGTTAATAACAAAAGATATATTACCTGACCTCGCGCTGTTTCCATGTCACTTCTTGTGTTTGTTTGGTTGCGAGACGTAGTTTGGACAAAGTTGTCTGTGATTATTCCTATTGTAAAGTCATGCAGTATGAAACCCCCCTGTCCATCCAGAACGCTAGCCCAGATAGTCATGCAGTGTGAAAACATCCGTGACAAGACTGCTTTAAAAATCATGCTGTCTGAACTCGGCATAACCGTAATGTAAAAATAGTTATTTATAATAGCATGCTATATTGATGTGCGCATGCTTTGAGTAAAAGTAAAAAGTTGTCAGAAACATAAATGGTGGAGTAAAGTACATTTACCAGAAAAAATCTACTTAAAGGTGCAGTAGGTGATTGTCCTCAGAAACATTTGTTGCTGTGCTGGTTGAAAGTCTCTTCACATTTCAATAGTAATGATTAAAGTAAATGATCTAAATGTATTTATGTGTATTTTTATATTCTGGGTAAAGCATAAAACTAAAAAATGTTCATCCGATTAAATAGAGTCGGGCTGACATCTCTCATAATTCTGATAAGCAGCTCAGACCGTCTGTCAGCAAATGTAGATTTGGACTTCTGCGCATCTGTTCACGCAGGTCTGCCATTCGCGAGTGCCCGTCTGCATAAGCGGCCACGCGGTCACGAGATAGACCGGGAGAAATCAAATGCTGAATTGAAACTTTTAAAAACCTGAATCAATATTGGAGTAACTTTGGCACGCTGGACGTTGCACGCAGCTCCGCCGACCGATGTTTGTCCATAGATGTGCTGCGGGCGTTCACGGCAGAGCAAGTGCGTGTGCGATCGGCAAAAACTTGCTGAATCAAAACTTCTTAAAAGCCTGAATCAATATTGGAGTTACCTTTGCATGCTGGAGAAAGGATGACACCATGGCTAAAAGATTTCTCTTGGACGGGTGTTCTGTTTAAAACTATTTTAGCTTTAGGCAAAGCAGATGTAACATGGGACGTTGTTGTTACAAATGGGTTCACAGAAGTGTTGTTCAGCCACTAAACCCTACTGAAAAAAACAGCTTAAACCAGCCTAGGCTGGTTGGCTGGTTTTAGCTGGTCGACCAGGCTGGTTTTAGAGGGGTTTTGGCCATTTCCAGGCTGGTTTCCAGCCATTTCCAGCCTGGTCTTAGCTGGTCAGGCTGGGAGATGACCAGCTAAAAAACCAGCTTGACAAGCCTAGCCAAAACCAGCTATGTCCATCTTAAACCAGGCTGGTCAAGCTGGTTTTAGCTGGATTTAGCTGGTCATTTTCCAGCCTGACCAGCTAAAACCAGCCAACCAGCCTAGGCTGGTTTAAGCTGGATTTTGCAGCAGGGAAATCTTCCGGTGAAAGATTGATGTGAATATTTTCAGTTTCATAAGGTCCTGTTACAGCATCGATAATGTAGATTTTAATTAGTTTAACAACAAAACACAAGTAAATACTGCTATTCCGCCTAGTCTTCCCCTAAATTGTTTACCATGCAACTCTAAATATTAGCTTTGAAATAGCAAGTCAGTTTGGCTTAGTAATGAGTGTAATTCCTGCATGCCGCCGGACAAGGCAAGCACTTTAACACACGAGAGAGGGTTCTTTAGCTGTCATCTTTAAGGTGCGCGTGCTCCTGTTACAGGAGGCGTGGCTCTGGATGGCAGGGGATGGACGGTGATTCAGAGATTTATGCTAAGCTGTTAGCATTGTGGGAGATCACCTACTGCACCTTTACGTACAGTAACTAAGTATTTGTACTTCACTACTTCCCATCTCTGCGCACAGAAACGCCAACGGACCCAGTCTAAGCTCGAACCATCAACCTTCTAGCTGTGAGGCGATCATGCTAACCACGGCGCCACCGTGACGCCCCAAGAAGCTTTTAGAATCACTGTGTTTTTCGGCAAAATTTCACAATTGGGACCGTAATTTACCAGAAACATAACATCACTGGCTCAGCAAGTCACCTGCACCGAAGCATCATGAAGATCAAGGAGACAAATAGCATGTTGGTTAAGGGAAACTCCGCCGCAGGCTTTATGAAAGAGAGCGAAGCTGAAAAACAGTCTGAGAAAGAATGGGTGATCAGACCCCGGGGAACACAGCCATCTCTCTCTGTCAATGTGCCAGCGCTTCCTGCACAGCTCGTGACACTCAGCAGGCCACAGCTGGAGCTACAGACAGCAGAGGAATCAATCTTGCGTTTCCCTTCTGCAATTCTCTCTTTCACCCGTGCCTGCTGTCAGCCTCTGGACTGGCTAGAAGCCTGCTAAAAATACACGCGTGGAATAATAAGGACTGAGCGCTATGCAAAGAGAGAGAAAAATCTATAAAAGCATGACAGCTGATGAGTGTGTGTATGCGTGCATGATTCCAGCTGCTGTTGTTTTTGGTCACAACCCTCAGGTCAGGCGGTGTGTGTGTGTGTGTGTGTGTGTGTGTGTGTGTGTGTGTGTGTAATATGCTCCGTCTGAAATGCTGTGCGACTGCTGACTGCCTGAAACTGCTCAGGTGAGACAACAGCACCGCCGTCGCCATGGTGACCAGGACCTGCTGATGCCTGACAGCTCAACACTCGCTCTCCGCATCCCTGCTGAACTGAACAACTCTCAGTGTGACCAAGACTGATTACAGCATTTCAGGAGACGTCTCGGAAAGCGAAAAGAAGGAGAATACGTGCTGAATGTGAAATGTTAGCATCTAAATATTAGCGTCAAAAATGCTACATCTGTTGTTGGTGTTATGTTGCTATGAAGGTTAATTTGGTTATTACTTTCATTCGTTCATTTTCCTTTTGGCTTAATCCCTTATTTATCAGGGGTTGCCACAGCGGAATGAACCACCAACTATTCCAGCATATGCTTTACACAGCAGATGTGCTTCCAGCTAGCTCACATACACTACAGCCTGTTTAGCTTATACAATTCACCTATAGCGTATGTCTTCCACCGGAGCACCCGGAAGAAACCCACGTGAATACGGGGAGAACATGCAGACTTCACACAGAAATGCCAACTGACCCAGCCGGGACTCAAACCAGCGACCTTCTTGCTGTGAGACAACAGTGCTAACCACTGAGCCACGCATGCCTCCCACCACATATACAGACATATGTCACTGCTAATTGTGTGATTATGCTCATATATTATATAATAAATCATCAAAAAATAAAGATAAATATGACAACAGATGAGTGTGTACGTATGTTTCCCAGTGCTGGGTTGCAGCTGCAAGGGCATCGCTGCGTAAAACATAAGCCGGATAAGTTGGCGGTTCATTCCACTGTGGCGACCCCAGATTAATAAAGAGACTAAGCCGAAAAGAAAATGAATGAATGAATTAACAACAGATTAAGAATATATACACAATACACATTACATGCATGTAGATTTTGCATCCAAATTATTATTCAACGTGGATCACATTATCTTCTGTGGCTAAACTGATTTAAAAGTAGCTTTTTTCGAGAAAACTTGCATCTGGATCATCATCATTTGGGGCTCGTGCATGTCACAGTTTATGTATATTCCTCTCAGCTTCCCTGGCAAATGAAGCAGCGTCCTCAGCACAGTCACATCACTCAGTTTTTTTTTTTTTTTTGGTACTTTTTAATTTAAATTAAAAGGTCTTGGCTCTGTCTGTGCTGTTTAGGCAGACAAAACCTGGCAGGCGCTCTGAGTTAAAGCTTGCGTAAAACCGCAACAGGACCAGAGACAGCGGAGAGACTGAATATTTCCTCTTTTTCTGTTCAATGACTGTGCTGATCTCGCGGTGCGGAAAACACTGAACTGCTGACTGGACAACTCCTTGCTGATACCCACTACTGCATCCTTTACAAACTAAACTACCTGGGAATGTACTTGGAAACATAATATAAAATATGAAGAGGTCAAATGAAAAACCCTTTAAATCCATCCGACAACTTTTATTGTAAATGAGCATTTTCTATCAGGCTCCTCTGATTAGGTTTAGAAGTTTTATTTAAATATTTAACGGTAAGGTTATTAGCTGGTAAATGAAATACGTTTGTTTTTTTTTTTGTTCGTTTTTTTTTTTTTCAAAAATTTCACTTTAGACAGTTCTTTGGTTTTTAACAAGGTACATTTTCTTTTGCATCAAAACTAGCTAAATCCACTTGTGCTTATTTTGCAAAAACCTCTAAATCCACCTATTGGGACAAGATGTAATTAGTTGAAAATCACTAAATATGCAATTAAAAATTATTTTACCAAACATAAAACACATACAAAAAACACCTAAAAAAAAAAAATAATAAATATATATATATATATATATATATATATATATATATATATATATATATATATATATATATATATATAAATCTGTCAAGTAAG
>NC_141036.1:8225000-8262500 GCF_052040795.2 Danio rerio | reverse complement strand
TTCCCCCACAGTCCATATTCCCCCACAGTCCATAGACGTGCGGTGTGTGTATGTGTGTGTGAATGGGTGTGTGATGGTGATGGGTTGCAGCTGGAAGGGCATCCGCTTTGAGAACATGTGCTGGATAAGTTGGCGGTTCATTCCGCTGTGGCGACCCCAGATTAATAAAGGGACTAGGCCTTTATACACACACACACACACACACACACACACACACACACACACACACACACACACACTCATTGGCCACTTTATTAGGTACACCTTACTAGGTATATATACAGTTGAAGTCTGAATTTTTAGCCCCCCTGTTTATTTTTTTTTCCCAATTTCTGTTTAACAGTGAGATTTTTTTTCAACACATTTCTAATCATAATAGTTTTAATAACTCATTTTTAATAACTGATTTATTTTATCTCTGCCATGATGACAGTAAATAATATTTGATTAGGTATTTTTCGAGACACTTCTATACAGCTTAAAGTGACATTTAAAAGCTTAACTAAGTTAATTAGGTTAACTATGCAGGTTAGGGTAATTAGGCAAGTTATTGTATAACAATGGTTTGTTCTGTAGACTATCGGAAAAAAAAATTGCTTGAAGGGGCTAATAATTTTTACCTTAAAATGGTTAAAAAAATAAAAATAAAAACTGCTTTATTCTAGCTGAAAGAAAACTGAAATATACATACACACACACTTCTTTAGTGTATTTATCTGAAGTCTTCAACTAAAATACACAAACACATTCTGTCTTGGGCGTATAGGAAAATAAAGCTCTACTAGGTCAGCCATTTAGATTGCTGAGTTCATTCACACAACACTGATAGATAGCTAAAACTGTGAAACCCCACAGCAGTTCTTCACTATCTGTCAATACCAACCTGCAGTCAAACTGCTTCAAATGATCGACTGAAGCCTTTCAGAGTGCTAAATAAAGCTGGGGGCAACTTATCAGTGGACTAACAGGATAAAAGCATATAAAGGAAAAAACACACACACACGCACACAACCAGAGATGAGAGGAAAGAAGAGACGAGCAGAGCTAATGAAGAAGGAGTCTTCCTTTGCCTAAGTGCTAGCTTTGCTGCTTCCAGTAAAAGCTGGCCGTCTTCACAATCAATAGCACCATAATTCCACTGCAGTAATTGCCGTTTGTGTTGCGAAACGATAGTAAATCATTAGCCGGTGAGGCCAGCTATAGGCGCGCGGGGAGCTGGAGAGAAGATGGTGACAATCGCTAATAAGGTCAGCAGTGGCAGCTTAACACTTAGCGAAATTCCCATACACTGAACCACCACAGTCTTTCTCACTTTGAGCAGCAAAAAAAATCTGACGGGCCACATGAGTGGGAGCAGTGGATAGAGTCTGATACATTAGTGCCGCTGTTATCAATGTGCGATTTTCACAAACAAAACTGTGAGGATGCTTTGCAGCTACAGTTGAGGTACAGTACTATTTGCAATTGTGCCAGGGAAAATGTTGTTGGAGTAATTTCAAATTAAGCATGTACAAGTTTGTACCCATGTACTGAACTTTTTTATTTTTTAAATAATTATTTTTGGTAACACTTTACAATAAGGTTCATTAGTTAATGCATTTACTAACATGAACTAATCATGAACAACACATGTACAGCATTTATTAATCATAATTAAACATTTACTAATGCATTATTAACATTCAAGTACGAGCTTGTTAACATTAGATAATGCACCATGAGGTAACATGATCTCAGGCCGGTGTTCTGTTTAAAATAAAACACGCAGGACGGAGCCAAAAAAAGAAAAGAAAAAAAAGAAGCACTTTTCCGACGGTCCTTTACTAAAGGCTGATTTATACTTCTGCGTCAAACACCGGCGTATGCTATGGTGCTGACGCATAGCCCTTCGCCGTGGCCGTCGCCGTCACTGACGTGCACCTCTCAAAAAATGTAACTACACGTCGCAACGACGCGTAGCGCAAGCTCTATGATTGGTCGGCTTGGTAGCGATGACGAGTCGGGGCGGGACCGAGAGCCGCGCGAATGGCGCGAACCCAATGTAGCGATTGTTTACAAGTGTGGAGTCCCGTGAAGGAGCTCCGGATGGAAAGTTTTGTTTTGTGTTTACCTCATAGTTAAAGTTGCTGCACGTCCGCCGGTTCCTGCCTCAAAATGAGCGAGTTTGAGCCACTTGTACATCCAGGAAGTGTTTAGGAAAAGCAAAATTGCAGCGAAGAAACTCGACACAGAGGAACATTTACACCTCACTGCCAACTAGCGTTTCGGAAGTTTTAATGCAGACCGATAGAGACAGCACGCAGAAGTATACATGTTGCATGCGCCGTTGGTTACGCCGGTCACTTGACGTAGAAGTATAAACCAGGCTTAAGCCCTCGCCAACATGCGTTCAGCCGGGAGAGCTCGCGCCGAGCGGAGGTCTTAAGCCTGGTTTATACTTCTACGTCAAGTGACCGGCGTAACCAACGGCGCATGCAACGTGCGTGGCTGTACATTTATACTTCTGCGCGCTGTCTCTATCGGTCTGCATTAACACTTCCGAAACGCTAGTTGGCAGTGAGGTGTAAATGTTCCTCTGTGTCGAGTTTCTTCGGCAGAAGTATAAATCAGCCTTTAAATGGAGCAGTGGTCGTAATGTTGAGCAAAAAAAAAAAAGAAAAAGACAGCTGTGAAACATAACCAGCTTTGCCTTTTTGTAGGAAACACACTTTAGGTCTTTTTAGGGCAAGAGGTTTTTGAGTTATTGCCGTCTATCACTGAACGTGTCAGGAATACTGAAAACAAAACCAACTTAACCGCGCTCATTTCTGGTGCCCCCGTGGATGTACAGCGCCCTTAGCATTGGCCTATACTGCCTATGCCACGGGCCGGCCCTGCATGAACTAACAATGAACTACTGTATTTTCATTAACTAACATTAACTAGCATGAACAAATACAGTAGTAAATATATTGTTCATTGTTTGTTCATGTCAGTAAATGCATTAATTAACATTAACTAATGAACCTTATTGTAAAGTGTGACCTTATTTTTTAAATATATTTAATATACTACAGATTAAGTAACTTTTTAAAGGAATGACAGTTTCATTTAGCAATAATTTAATGTTTGAACTGAACATAACATAAACTTAATGTTTACATGGTTTACTAGGACACAAAATTGTACAATGATATCGGCATGGCCTTCAATGTAAAAACACATTGTTGTCAGTTTTATTGTTTTTTTTTTTTGCATATTTATCACACTTGAATGTTTCAGATCACCAAACAAATTTAAATGTTTTTATTTTTAAGGGAAAGGGCAACGCAGTGGCGCAGTAGGTAGTGCTGTCACCCCACAGCAAGAAGGTCGCTGGTTCGAGCCTCTTTTTGTGTGGAGTCCCCCTGTGTTTGTGTGGGTTTCCTCCGGGTGCTCCAGTTTCTCCCACAGTCCAAAGACATGCAGTATAGATGAATTGGGTAGGCTAAAATGTCCGTAGTCTATGAGTGTGAATGAGTGTGTGTGGATGTTTCCCAGAGATGCGGCTGGAAGGGCATCCGCTGTGTAAAAATGTGCTGGATAAATTGGCAGTTCATTCTGCTGTGGTGATCCCGGATTAATAAATGGACTAAGCCGAAATGAAAATGAATGAATAAATGTATTAAGGGAAAACAAACTACAAATCTACATAGCCCTGTGTGAAGAAGTGTTAACACCTAATCCTAAAAACTGCTTGGGCCACACATTTGGTGAAACACATTTTTAAGATCATGCCACAACAACTCAATTGGATTCAGGTCAGGACTTTGACTAGGCCACTCCTAAGTTTTCATTTTGTTTTGTTTTTTCCTTCTGTCATTCACAAGTGGACTTGTTTCTCATCGTCCTGTTGCAGAACCCAGGATTGCATCAACTTGATGTCACTAACAAATGGACATTCCCCTTCAGGATATTTTGGTCCACAGCAGAATTCATAGATCCATTTATCACAGCATGTCTTCCAGGTCCCGAAGCAGCAAAACAGCACCAGACCATCACACTAATACCACCACATTTAATATTGTTATGATTTTACAATTTAAATGCCCTCCAAAAAGTTCAGCTTTGGTCTTGTCAGTATTTTCCCAAAAGTCTCTGGGATCATCAAGATGTTTTCAGGCAAAACTGGGACTAGTCTTTATGTTTGTTTTGTCAGGAATGTTTGAATGGTTGAGGGTGGTCGAGGGTGAGGGGGGGTTGTATAGGACATAACCAAAAACCACCCAGCTATACAGAGTCATTATTACATGTTAGGGAAATTAGGCAAATCATTATATTCTGTAGACAATCGGAAAAATGCATTTAATATATATCAGCTAAAATTATAATTGTTAAAATGTTTATTTATTTTTTGTTTAAATAAAATCTTTTTTTTTATTTTAGCAGAAATAAAACAAATAAGACTTTCTGCAAACAAAAAAAAAGCAAAAGATATTCTAGGAAATTCTTTAACAAAAATACTCTCTGGGTTATACATTATTTGTGAAATATTTTTAAAAAATAATTACTGTAGTGCAAATAATTTTGACTTCAACTGTATATTAATCCAGTGTTCAGATTATGACTAGCCTCCTATTTATGTTGATTAATGTTCTATTGTTATGCGTCCATTTGGCTATACTATTAATATCACTATTGTCTTTTGCACTAAACAGAACTTGATGTGTAATGAATACCTGCTGTACTGTAATGCCCTCCAGAACTTAGCATGCTCCAGGCTTACAAACGATCCCATTTCTAGCCTTCAGTAGATTATAGAGGTGGTAAAATGTCCATTTACACAACCTTCAGGACATAGTGGGGGTGAGAGGCACACTGTCTATTACACACTAATGACATCAGAGGAAATCTGATTTCGAGAAAAAATCTGCGAAAGAGAGCAAGTGTGCGCATAAGGCTGCGGTAATGGCTTTATGATTGAGCTGGCTCACAAGTATCGTCTTCACACACACTAAAAGACCTCTCACACACACACACACACATGCAAGAACACACACAGAGTTCTAATAGTCAGGATTTCCTATGACACATTAAAAGAGAAGAAAACTAAAAAAAACTCAAAGGGCTTAATAATTATGATGAAGCATATATATATATATATATATATATATATATATATATATATATATATATATATATATATATATATATATATATATATATATATATATATATGTGTGTGTGTAATAATAATAATTATTATTATTATTATTTTTGAATATTTTTATTATTCTAATTATTGATATTAATATTAATTAATAATATCATTTTGAAAAAATAAAATTATATTAATAATAATTCTAATTATTACTATAATTATAATTATTATTATTGTTGTTATTATTATGATTATGATGATTATTATTATCATCATCATTATTATTAGTATTATTATTATATTTATTCTTTTTTTTTTTGGTCTTAGTCCCTTTGTTAATCAGGGGTCGCCACAGCGGAATACACCACCAACTTATCAAGCATATGTTCTATACAGCGGATGCCCTTCCAGCTGCAACCCAAGGCAGAAACCGGAGCACCCGGAGGAAACCCACGCGAACACGGGGAGAACATACAAACTCCAAACAGAAATGCCAACTGACTCAGACGGGCTTGAACCAGCGACCTTATTGCTATGAGGCGATTGTGATACCCACTGCGCCATCATGCAGCCCTATCATCATATTAAAAATTATTAGTATTAATATTATTATTATTAATATTAATAATAATATTGTTAGAATCATTATGAACAGATTAAATATTATTAGTAGTAATAATAATTATTAAAGTATTATTAATATTCATAATATTGCTATAATTATTTTCAATGATTATTATTCTTATTGTTATTGGTATTAATATTGTCAAATCATTCTGATATATAATCAATATATAATAATAACAACAATAATTGTTATTATCATTATTATTATTATTATTATTGTTGTTGTTAACATCATCATAAATTATTTTTTATTATTATTGTAAGTATCATTAATTATTATTTTATTATCATTATCATCATCTTGAAAAGAAAAAAATAAATAATAATTATTGATATTATTATTAATATTATTTTTATTGATATTGTTATTATATTTTTTATTATTGTTATAAATATTATTGTTAAATATTATTATTGTTGTTGTTGCTGTTGTTGATGATATTATATAGTTGATATTGTTATGAAAAGATAATAGTAATACTACTACTACTACTACTAATAATAATAATAATAATAATAATAATAATAACCATAGTCCTATATAAAATAAGTATACATTTTTATTAAATGTTAATCATATACTGTGATTTGTTTGGTCAGCAAGCAGGAAATGGCTGTGCAAAATTTTGCTGTAAAATCTCAATGATTTTATCTGCGTGACATTCTATTACATCTATTTCTGAATTGACTGTAACAGTATCCACAGAACCCTGCAACATTAATAAATGATGCGGATTCTATAACATGTCAAATCAACAAAATATGACAACAATGTTCCTGTCAATTTAGCATTTTTAATTTTGTCTAGATCAGCTAAATCACATATAGACACACTGGCGTACAGACTTATGGGGTACATATTAGAAAGACAGATTTGCATACCTGTTTTGTGTACTGTTTAAACAAACCTTCCAGAAATATATCTTTTATGCAGTCTCCCCTTCATAACTTAAAGAGTTATTTATTAAATTTAGCTTTTTAGTAGGGCCAAATCTAAATATTTCCCAAATGATGTGTAGCAGAGCAAGAAAATTTTCACAGTATGTTTGATAATATTTTTTTCTTCTGAAGAAAGTCCTGTTTGTTTTATTCCGACTGAAATAAAATATGTTTTTAATCTATTTAAAAACATTTTAAAGTCAAAATAATTAGCCTTTTTGAGCTATTGTTTTTTTTTTATGATAGTCTACAGAACAAACCATCATAATACAATAACTTGCCTAATTACCCCAACCTGCCTAGTTAACCCAATTAACCTAGTTAAGCTTTTAAATGTCACTTTAAGCTGCATAGAAGTGTCTTGAAAAATATCTAGTCAAATATTATTTATTGCCATTATGGCAAAGATAAAATAAATCAGTTATTAGAAATGAGTTATTAAAACTATTATGTTTAGAAATGTGTTGAAAAAATCTCTCTGTTAAACAGAAATTGGGGAGAAAATAAACAGGAGGGCTAAATTCAGGGGAGCTAATATTTTTGACTTCAACTATATATATATATATATATATATATATATATATATATATATATATATATATATATATATATATATATATATATATATATATATATATAAGTTTTTTATTTATAAGTCTATATATGATCTTGTCTGTATTTGTGTTTATTGTCATGTTAGCCCTAATAAATGTTAAAGTCTTTTAACTACAGTTTCACTACCTGACAAAAGTCTTGCTGCCTCCAAAGTTTTAGGAGCAGCAAATAATAACTAGACTTCTAGTTGATCATTTGGTATCAGAAGTGGCTTATATGAAAGGCAAAGGCCTCTTTATTACGCTTATTTTACCAAAATAAAATATGATCATGCCTTGATTTTTAATTATTTCATTAGGACAGTAAGGCCTGATTTTGCTAAGACAAAAGTCTTGTCACTTAACATAAATAATGTACAGTATAGAATATAAAGTCATGCTGCAGTGGAAAGAAGAATGAATTTTGTGTACGACTCTCGTAAGCTCGGACGACTGCGTTGACGACAAGACTTTTGTCAGGTAGTGCAACTTTATATAATACTTATTTGCTTAATCTCACTGTTAAGGTATTGCATTAGCATGTTGCTAAGCAAAACACTGCATGCATAAAGTTGCCATTTTTAATGTTTAAAATAATATTAAACAAAATGCAAACAAATTTCACCATTCTGAGCTTGTTGTGATGCCTTGTGAGATTGCCTTCTCCATGTAGGACATTACAATTCTATTTTACAGCCAATTGCACACGAGATAATTATAAAATAATTATGCTGCATACCTTCTGAAACATTTGTGTCACCTATGAGACATTACAATAATGTTCATTCATTCATTCATTCATTTTCTTTTCAGCTTAGTCCCCTTATTAATCCAGGGTCACCACAGCGGAATGAATGTATGTGTGTGAATGCAAGAGTGTATGGGTGTTTCCCAGTACTGGGTTGAAGTTGTAAGAAAACGAATGAATAAATAATTTTCTTATTGTTATTATTAAATTTTTTCTATTAAATACTTTTGCCTTAACACTGTAATTAGGTACACTATGTTATTGTTATTATTATTATTATTATTATATTATATTATTATTATTATTTATTAATTTTTTTCGGCTTAGCCTCTTTACTAATCAGGGGTCACCATAGTGGAATGAACCGCCAACTTATCCAGCACGTGTTTTACGCAGCGGATGCCCTTCCAGCCGTAACCCAACACAGGAAATTTAGTTCATCCAGTTCACCTATAGCACATGTCTTTGTGCTGTTGGGGAAACCGGAGCACCTGGAGGAAACCCACGCCAACACAGGCAGAACATGCAAACTCCACACAGAAATGCCAACCTTCTTGCTGTGAGAGAAGTGCATCAACAAACAGTGTTGCCAGATGTAACTGACTGATTCCAGCCCAAAAAAGTAGGGGGGGCAGGGGGAGATCTTGTAAAAAGACACCCCATTGCAGCATCTCTGAGACTCATGCTGCAATGTACTTCTCTGGTCAGGTATGCATCTCTAACTCTCTAACTCTTTGATTTATTTTTGATTAATGGATGTTGCATTGTTACAGTCTCATTTCTGAATTGGCTTCCTGATGATTTATTATGCAATTGGCAGAATACAATTTTACGTGACAAATAAAATGTTAAGTTTCGATTAATTCTGGAGTTTTGCGAATTCATTGTATCCAGTAGATTACGAGAAGTCTTCATTACCTTTATAGTATGGCATAATTGAACTGATTAATAGGCGCATTTGATTATTCGTAGCCATAGCGTGCCGATAACATGTAGACCTTTTAGTCATTTGACCACTGGAAGTAGCAAGTTGTATAGGCTTGGCTAAAAATCTGTTTATTTAGGGATTAGGTGAGCGTTATGCAACCAACCTATCTAAATATTAGTTAATCCTGCATCCTCTGACTATTTTCAGAGTGCCGACATATTGTCCGTGAGAAGAAGCGCAAACCCGGGGCGTGGAACTCTGAGCAATGTTGGTCCCTAATGAACGTACAATTTAGAACAGGGGTCACCAATCCTGGTCCTGGAGGGCCGGTGACCCTGCAGGGTTTAGCTCCAACTTGCCTCAACACACCTGCTTGGGTGTTTCAAGTATACCTAGTAAGACCTTGATTAGCTGGTTCAGGTGTGTTTGATTAGAGTTGGAGCTAAAATCTGCAGGACACCGGCCCTCCAGGAACAAGTTTGATGACCCCTGATTTAGAATATCGGACCCCAGAAAATATCAAAACTCTAAATCAAATCATAAATGATGAATGTGATCCGTTCTTACATTTAGAAATACAATCTAAATTTTAGGATCATTCAAACTGGAGTCAGATTGAAAAACGAATATAAATAAATTTTAATAAATAATAAAATTATTTTCAGAAGCACTAGAAAAGGCTTACATGCATTAAACCTTCGACCATGCTGTTAGTTGTGTCATTGGGCTAACAGATGGACTCTTACAATCTTATTTACAGCACACATCTGTAAAGATCGGGAATACATTTCTCTATTACAGTATCCTCTAATGTCTATTTTCAGGATTTCGTAGATGCAGCAATCGTAGCTGACTAACAATCATTTTTACCTCTGATGACAGCAGTGTTACGTTTCCTTTTACTGCAATTACCGAACATGAGTAAATGTCCTCGGCTGAAGTTTCAAACGTGTCTATTTAATCCCGCAACTTCTCGGAGAGGAACCTTATTTGATCTCTCCTTTCTAAGAGGATCGGATCTTTACGTCTCTTCGCATTCCGAGGCAACGGGCTAATTTCCGTATTTAAATATTCATGTATGCAGACGAGGCAGTGTGAGTGCGTTTACACCTACACAGGGTCTGTGACAGACAGACGGTTTGTTTTACAATGAGCTTCCCCCCCTGAGGGAGAGACAGGCTAAAGGGTGGATTTTGTTCTGAAATAGCAACATTAAGGAGGCATTCTGGGGCCGCAGATGAGAAGAGAGTTTGATTGAAGGTTTGTCGTGGTGGGTGGGTGCTGGTGCTGGTGGTGGGGGGGTTGCAGGCAGCAGAGGCCGAGAGAACCGACTGATGAGTACAATACCACCAGCAGGATTTATCCTGGATTATGATGAAGAGTCGGAAAACTGCACAGGCATGGAAAGAGGTTTCTCTCTCTCTCGCTCCCCATATCTCTCTCTCCTTCCGCCTTCCCTCGTTTCTCCCCGTGTCGCTCTTCGCTGGGTCAGCAGAAGCATTCGGAAATGAAATGGGTTTCTTTATGGCAAGTTTACAAGGAGTCTCTCCCTGTTCTGGAAGCATTTTTTGGAGAACACTTAGAGTTAATTAAGGTCCAATAATTTGCAAATGGACTGTAGATCCAGATGCAGAAATTTGTCACCCCTTTGTTGGCGTACTAAAAGAGAGGCTGTTTTAGAGAGGGCTTTTGCAAATGTGATTGTCCCTGCTTCACGTTGTCAATAGGAGACAATGAGAACTACAGCATTAGGCCAAATGTGATTATGACTACATTACAATGGTGCCTGTCAGTCTTGCATTCCAGAGTGCAAGGCTAAACCGGGGCTGTCTTGTAGTGACTTTTATCCTGCACCACGATGTTCTTCACGTCGGAAGAATCCCCTAATGTGGTAACCTCTGAAATCATCATGTGTGGGTTAAATGTATGATGCACAACACGTAAGTGGCATCAGTATATTTGCATTTTGCATATACACCCAGAATTATACATTATAAGACGTTAATATCAGGTTAGATTTAAGCAGTGCTGGGCAAGCTACCTGAAAAATGTAGTGAGCTAAGCTACTCTACCTAAAATGTAGCTTAACTACACTTAAAGCTACCCTCTTGGAAATGTAGCAAGCTAAGCTAAAAGCTACATGGCAAAAGTAGCTTAGCTACATCTAAGCTGTTTTTCGCAATTTTCATTTTTAAATCAAAGCAACTTAAATCCAAGTCAATCATATCTTAGTGATCAATAAATCTGTCAATGAAACAGTTCGTTGATTTGCCGTTTCCCAAATCCATCGCTCCAACGAACATTCGCAAACTGCGTCGCAAACTTGAGCACTTAAAAAATACAACTCTGGAGCTGTAGTAAGAAATATAGTTCCTGGCTTTGTTATATTCCCACTTATCCTCCCTATGCCCTATCTGTTTAGAACATGCTAACATTCAAAGTTGGAATTGTTAAAAAAGCATCAGGATCTCTTAGGTATAATTTGCTTTCAAACTATTTTTTCAGTTCAGTTTTAGTGATCTTCATGTTTACAATTGTGCCCCCTACGCAGTGCACTTTGAAAACATTGATGTCATTTTGAACACAGCCTCATGGCGAAAGCTATAGATGACCTATTATTTAAAAGAATTTATGTTACGTCTCCAAAGCTTGTGAAAACAAAATGCACAGCATATGTTAATGCTTTAATTTAAAGTGGGTTATATATTAATATAACTCAGAGGAATTCTAGCTTCCAATAAATAAACGCATTCATCCTACCTTCCTTATCTTCGTTTTGAAGAATCCCCTCATCCACCACATCTCCCCCTCTCCTCCTGTACCAGGGGAAGCTCTCGAGACCTACCTGATCTCGGATCCCCTGTCATGCTACATTACTAGGCGGGAACTTTTTATCAAACCCTATTATTCAAAATTGTTTCATTAAAGGTAAACGTTTTGGAAAAATATATAGATTTATCTTGAAAACGCAAAATGTTGCCGCAATTCCAGAATCATCTATGTACAGTTGAATTCAGAATTATTAGCCCCCTTTGAATTTTTATTCTTTTGTAATGTTTCCCAAATGATGTTTAACAGAGCAAGGAAATTTTCACAGTAAGTCTGATAATATTATTTCTTCTGGAGAAAGTCTTATTTGTTTTATTTAGGCTAGAATAAAAGCAGTTATTAATTTTTTAAAAGCAATTTTAAAGTCAAAATGATTAGCCCCTTTAAGGTAGATATTTTTCGATAGTCTACAGAACAAGCCATCATTATACAATAACTTGCCTAATTACCCTAACCTGCCTAGTAAACCTAATTAGCGTAGTTGAGCCTTTAAATGTCACTTTAAGCTGTATCCGCTTGTTAAGTGGTGACGTGTTTGTGACGTATGTAATACTGTTTCCGGGTCCAAACCGCCACTCATTTGAGTGGAGAAATCATTTGTTTATGATCACGTTTTATTCCTATCACACATTTAAGTAAATTTTATATAGAATCATACTGTACACAACAATCTCTGGGCTTGCTGCATAACAAATACCCAAAATTTAACAATTTATAAAAAAATAATCACTTTCTGGCCATTGGATATTAGGCATGGACAATTTCATGAGTCTCCCCATTCAGTTGAATAGAGCGCTTGGACCCAGAAGCCCCTTCGCGTGACGTCACACTTAACAAGAGGATAGAAGTGTCTTGAAAAATATCTAGTCAAATATTATTTACTGTCATCATGGCAAAGATAAAATAAATCAGTTATTAGAAATGAGTTAATAAAACTATTATGTTTAGAAATGTGTTGAAGAAATCTCTCTGTTGAACAGTAATTGGGGGAAATATAAACTGGGGGGCTGCTAATTTCAGGGGGGTTGGTGTGGGCTAATAATTCTGATTTCAACTGTATACAGTATAGTATACACGTGTTTAAATGGCTGCTTAAACAAGCATTTAGCTGTAATGGGAAAGAGCTGGAATAATTGCTGTAATAGACATAGCGCCCATGATATCACAAGATGACTATAAACCATTTATTTCCAGCTTAATTGCCATTGTAATGCAAATATGTGCCCTACGCCTGTGGTGGATCCAGTAAAACCCCTCTGCTTGCGTTTCAGTCTGGCTAATGCGTCTAACTGCATATTAACTAGCAGAGCCCAGTTGAACCGGGCCGGGATGAGCTCTGCGTGTGGGAGAAAAGAGACTAAGAAGGCAGCTTTATAGCAATTAGATGTTACGCTGCTCTTGCCTAGTTTGCCATCTTCTTCTTTTTATTCCCCCTCTCTCGTCTCCATCTCCCATTTATCTTCGTTTCCTTGACTCATCCAATGTACAATGCAGTATGCTACACTGTAAAAAAAAAATCTTGCTGCCTAAATTTGCTTTATTTGAATCGAGGGAACTTTTATAGTCAACTCAACATTCATCAGTCAAACTGACTTAAAATATTACTATAAGGTTTCGTGAGTTAATGTATTTACTAACATGGACTAATAATGAACAATACTTGTACAGCATTTATTAAACATGGTTGATTGCATTAATCATTCATTCATTTTCTTTTCGGCTTAGTCCCTTTATTAATCTGGGGTCTCCACAGTGAAATGAACCACCGACCTATCCAGCATATGTTTTACGCAGCGGATGCCCTTCACCCATACACTCTTGCATTCACACCCACGCATACACTATGGCAAATTTAGCTTATTCAATTCACCTATAGCGCATGTCTTTGGACTTTGGACTTGGACTTTAAACAATGGAATGACACAAAAAAGTCCTGAACTACTGAAATTTGATACTTTAATTAAAAGGCTTTTATTGGTGATGGCAGCTTAAAGACGCCTCTCATATGGAGAATAAAATAACATGCATTGCTCAGACCTCAACAGAGTGTAAAAATCTTGATGGTTCTGTTGGTCTTATTTATTAAATCTGAGCTTTAACTTGTATTTCCTATTGGATTCAAGTCAGGTGATTGGCTGGGCCATTCTACAGCTTTATTTTATTTCTCTGAAAGCATTTAAGAGTCTCTTTGGCTGTGTTTAAATTATTGTCCCAGGTTTCAATCATTCATTCATTTTCTTTTTGGCTTAGTCCCTTTATAAATCTGGAGTCGTCACAGCAAAATGAACCACCAACCTATCCAGCATATGTTTTACGCAGCGGATGCCCTTACGCACTCTTGCATTCACACCCACGCAAACACTATGGCAAATTTAGCTTATTCAATTCACCTATAGCGCATGTCTTTGGACTTTAGAGGGCAACCGAAGCACCCGGAGGAAACCCACGCCAACACGGGAAGAACATACAAAGGGTGACAGCGCTACCCACTGAGTCAACGTGTCGGCTGATTGCATTATTAACATCCAAATTCATGCTTGTTAACATTAATTAATGTACCGTGAATTAACATGAAATAACAATAAACAACCGTAACTGTGACAACTGAAATACTGTAATAAATGTATATTGTTTTTTCATGTTAGTAAATGACTTAACTCAGGCCCCGTTTACACTAATGCGTTTTAGCTTGAAAACGCATGAGTTTTGCTACGGTTATGCCATCCATTCACACTACGCCGGAGTTTTTGAGCCCCGAAAATGGAGCGTTTTGGAAACGCTGGAGAGGCCGTTTTCATTCTAAAACGCTGCTGCTCTGTCTCAGTGTGGATGAGGGAGAACGGAGACATCTGAAAACGGAGGCCGGGCTGCTGAGATTCCCTACCTGATTGGGGCTTTTGTGTCATTACATATCCTTCCCTTATTCGTCAAGCCCCTATCACATGACTATAACACATGGCTTTAATGCTACCCGAAGACAGCAGACCAGCCTTCACTGTAAACAACGAGGGCACAGAAATGGGAGCGTTGTTTGCACTATTCTCTGTTTTAGGCATCATTGTGCAGTTATTCATTTGTTATGTTTAGTAACAACTCGACCATGTCGTCTGTCCACAAAAATACCTCTCTTGCTTTCTTTGCCATCGCGTTCATTGTTCAACCGGCGTTTGTTGACTAACAATAACCAAATGCCGAGTGAGTCACATGCTTCCTGTTTATACTAGAATGCGCATGTCCAGAGTGCGTGAATGGTCAGGAGATATGTTCAAAAACGCTAGTTGAAACGCTAGTGTGGACGTGGATCGTTTTTGATCTAAAACAGCGTTTTAAAACTAAAACGCACTAGTTTAAATGGGGCCTCAGAGGTCTCCAATCTTTTATCACCACAGTGTTTTATCAGACGCTTGACAATCTTACCGTGGACTGAGGGGGGTTGTGGGTGTTGGTTCGTAGGTTGCTAGGCGGCCATCAACCGTTTTCTCAGAGGATGACAAGCTGACAAAACATTGCTGTCACTCTGATACAAGTTTTATTTATGGAGAAAATTACTCAGCACTGCAGTGTTTGGGTGTTCAGTGTTTGTCTGAGATAATTAGCTTACCGAAATGTGTATATTCCATACAAGCTGAAGCTGATCAGTCAGTTCTTGTCAGGTGGCTCGAGGTGAATCAATTGAAATTGTGTGCGCAAGCAGCTTGCGCAAACTCTAGAAAAGAGTCGATATGCAAACTCCCCCTAAAACGCAGCCATGATTTGCGATCTGCAGCAGTTGATCTTCTTGCCATGTGTCATGATCACCAGTGATCCAACCATCAGAGATCGCTGGAAAACATTCACACTCACATAGAACTACAAATCTGCTGGTTAATGGACTACAAGAAGCTGTCATGCACCATTCACACACACACACACAACCGGTTCCTGATCCTGACTGATTGCATACACACAGCTGATGCTGCTCTGTACTGATTACACACACTTATATACAGCTTACTTTAAGACACTCATTGCTGAGTCTTGGTATCTGTTCTAGTGACATTACAATGCATTTCCTTTGTCTTGCTTTCCCGTGCTTTGAACCTTTGCTTTGTTTTGTTTGATTATTCCTGTATGCCGCTTGTCTTCTGACCATTTGCCTGCTATTTCGACTATGACTCTGGATTGACCTCATACATCTGTTTGCTCCTGTGTTGATCATTGCTAGCCTGACCATCCTATTAATAAAACCAAGCATTTGGATCCTCACCCCTGTTGTCAGTCACATCCCCTTGTTACAGCATGGTGGATTCACCTGATTTGTTGACAAATGGGTTGCGGATCCATTCCTTGCGAGTTTGTGCCTGAATAATAAGATATATGAATGTTGATTTCAATAGTTTATTAATCATTTACTAACTCATTCTGAATGATCCTAAAATCCCTCAACTACTCTTAAATACAACTGGTTTGTAAATAATGTGATACTTAATTTAGTAATGAAAAATAAATATAAGTATGAAAGTACAATCATTAAGCACACTATAAATGTGGTTGTAAGTCAAGAATACAGCATTTGTAGCTGCAGTTATAAACTGCTTACTAACGTTTATTAATGTAGAGTTAATGCTTAACAGATAATGAATTCACTATTTGCTAATGCTTAATCAATGATTTATAGCGTGTAGTTATTATAAAGTGTTACCATAATTTCTTCTGCGGCGCGGTACCAATTGATCCATGGACCGGTACTGTAAATGGGAGATTTGTGAGGAGTGTACTCATATATGCTGAGCACTGTCTGTAAATATATCTCTTTTGTATATTTTATGTCCAGTATGTGTGTTCTTCAATGCGATTCATCGTTCAACAGCACTAAAACGCATGAACATTTATATCTACAAATTTATTAATTATCATTTTGCGAACATGCTCATATATGCCCAAATGACAGACTTTCAGCTTGGATTTTCGCACTGCGCTGTTCTGTTCTCTGATTGTTTGATGAGATAAATCATACACCATTTCTATTTTTGTGACAAAGTCATTATGTCCTGCACACTATACGCTGTAAACACTGCATCTGTGAAGCTTCTTTCTTTTAACATAATCAATGACATGGGCCTTATTCCCAAAATAGCATTCCTCTGTCAGCTAAAAATAGCCCGAAATAAAACCTAAAGAGGAAGCAAAGGCTGGAAAAGAGACCTGCCTTCGAGATGCACAAAGAGCTCTGCTATTGATAGTCCTTCGCAGCTGTCACTAGCTATGTTCCAAGACCTAGCGAGCCGCCTATAAAGGCATCATTGCATGTTTCTAATGCAAAAGTAACTTAATTAACCTTCCACCTATGGTGCTATATACAGCGGGGAAAATAAGTATTAAACATGTCGTGTTTTTTTCCTGGGAATAATATTTCTAAAGGAGCTGTAGACATGGAATTAAACCAGATTTTGGTAAAAATTCAAACAATACAAACATAAAAAATATAAAAATACAAATGAGTGATGTGTAAAAATTAAATGACTCAAGAAAAAAGTCCTGAACTACTGAAATGTGTTTAATACTTCATACAAAAAGTTTTTTTTTTTTTTTTGATGATGGCAGCTTAAAGACGCCTCTCATATGGTGAATGAAGTCACATGAATTGCTCAGGAGTTTTTCTCAGCCTTCAACAGAGTGTAAAAATCTTGATGGTTCAGTTGGCCTCATCTATTAAATCTGAGCTTTAATTTGCATTTCCTATTGGATTCAACTCAGGTGATTGGCCGGGCCATTCTACAGCTTGTTTTTCTTTCTCTGACAGCATTTAAGAGTCTCTTTGGCTGTGCTTTGGAGCATTGTCTTGCTGAAATATCCTCCCTGGTTTCTTCTTTATCATCCTGCTAATGTAGATGTTGGACTGAAGCAGTTAATATTAATTTACACTGACAAAGGGCAGAGGGTCGCTGAAGAACTACAAAGAGATTTCAGCTGCTGTCTGGGCTTTCACAACCTTTTTGCACCTCTACTTCATCTGCTCCATTTCATTTTATCATACCTAACCTAATCTATGAACTAAATAAATTGATTTTCTTTGCATATATGGAATTTTTTAATTGTTTCCAACATCAGGGGGAAATTTCAAGTCAACTGCACCTTTAGAAATGTGTTTTCTGAGAAAAATTCTGATGTATTCAATACTCATTTCCCAACGCCGTATACTGTAGGTACGGTTATTAAGCTTTATGGACTAGGCAGTTGTAGAAAAAGCATTTAAACAACGTGGATTACACTGCAAAAAATGCTTATCCTACTTGGATTTTATGTCTTTTTTCTAGATGTCTAAAAATTCTTAAATCAAGAAGCATTTTCTTGGCAAGCAAAAAAATTCAATTCAGCTTTATTTGTTTAGTGCTTTTACAATGTAGGTTGTTTCAAAGCAGCTTAAAAAAATGGTCATAGTAAATTGAAACAGTGTAGTTCAGTTTTTCTGTGTTTAAGTTCAGTTCCGTTTAGCTCAGTTCAGTGTGGTTTAAAATAACTACTGAGAGTCCAAACACTGAAGTTCATCGATACATAGCTCTACTGATCCCAAACCATGCAAGCTAGAGGCGACAGCAGAGAGGGAAAAAAAACTTCACCGATTGGGGAAAGTAAAGAGAAAAAACCTTGAGAGAAACCAGACTCAGTTAGGCACCACCATATTAATTTCTCCACTGGCCAAACGTCTTGTGCAGAGCTGCAGTCTCAGTAGCAGAGGCTGGGAGCCGGCCTCAGCGTAAATATTGTCTTGTTGTAAAGAAATATTGTCAGACTTAAGTGAGTTTTTTCTTAAAACAACCTAAATAATCTGCCAATATGGTAAGCAAAATAATCTTATGTCAAAAGGAAATATATTTTGCTTGTTTTAACGAAAATTTCCCTTAATTTTGGCATATTATTTCTTTAAAAAAAGATTATTGTTCAAAAAGGTAATGATTCACACTCATCAAGTAATGGCTTCGTACTGTTTTTATTTTTACATTCTTTGAGTGATACAAAAACACAAGCATTTCGGCACAATGCCTTCCTCAGTGTGGGAAAAAAAAGAATAGAAATTTAAAAAAAAAATGGTATTGCTATTGCTAAATCTGTATTGCTAATGCTATTACATTTGCACATCTGAGCCTTAAAATGCAGAGACAAATTCACTACATTTTGTTCTTTTGTTTTTAGTCTCTATGAAAATTTGCTGGACCCAGAATCTGTCTCACTCTGTTAAAATAAAAGCTCTAGTTGCAACTGTCCAGATTTGTCAGAGAATCTTTATCCTACTTTGCAAGCATTCTTTTGTCAGCTGGTGGTCACTGTGTCCGGTATTCTGATGGCACATCGCTGGGTATATAGTGTTCTGTGATGGATTATCTATGCTGGCAGAGTCATTCCAAGTGGTTTTTATGTCATGTTGATATGTTACTACCAGCATAGCCTCATTCTGAAAACATAGCCCTATATACATTTTTGGAGATTGCGAATTATGTAGCCAGAAGTACGTATGGCTGCATTTTGTTTTTAAAATGAACACTACAGGGTGGTATGACGCCGTTGCTTTTTGTGCCAACATTATGAAGCTGCAGGCCTGGAGACCCAACTGCATGCTAAGACCTGCATGCTCAGACCTGCACTTGCAGACCTTCACAGAGCCACCAGCTGTTTGAAAGATCGCCTAACCTGAATTCAACTGCTTATAAATTGCAACTTGCTCTATTTTTCTACTATAAAATATTACGCTATGATTGAATAAATTATTATATAAAATATTAACCATACTAGATTATGATTTAATGCATTAATTCTGTTATATATTTATTAATTGCATTTGCAATTGCATATATTGTTCAGTTACTTAAATATTATCAGCCATTTATTGTTATTTTAATCATTAAGCATTTATCACACTGTTTAGTTGAGGGAATGAATATTATCTCTTTCTTCACATACAATAAATTATAGTACTCTGAGTAATTTTCTCTCAACAAACTTTATTTTTGAGCCCTTTTTCATGAAGTCCTACAAATCATCGAGCTGTAAACAACGCAGGGAAAAATAATGAAAAAAAATAACTGTATTAATAAATAGTTATTACGTAGAAAATAACATCAAATTAAATAAATGCTTAACATTCTTGTTAGGTTGATTTTTCATTTATTTAGTAAAAAACTGGAAATAACTGCAGCATTTGGTGCACAGTATTAGTGTTGGCAGAGACCCTGCTTTTAGAATTTTAATATCCATCTTGGGAAAAAATACACAAGTCACACGCAAATTATTTTTGCTTTAACCTACGAGACAGAGTTCTAATTGTAAATTCTATGCAGATTAACTCATATTGTCATATCAAAATATCTTATTTGTAAGTATTACAGAACTTATTGACAATTGTTAAACTGTTAATGTGTATCTTTTATTGTCTGTGGTAGCACTTTCAGATAGATAATACGTACTGTAGACCAACATAGCACTAAAATATGCTACAAATGTTAATTGTATTAAATATTATACACTTTATTTTAACAGTTTTACTTAAATTTTTTTTTATTTTGGCAGAAAGCCTTGCTAGAAAATCGCCATAGAATGGTACAATTATACATAAAATAAGAGCAAGCTGTAAATATCCTAAAATAATGCTATGTTTTGACACTATTTTTGATCAAATAAAACACTGAAATAATCGTTTGTTGGTGACATAAGATGCCTCATTAATTTATGCTATAAAACCTACACATTTCAGGAATTGCTTTAATAAAATCAATAACCTTAGTTGCAGAGTTGGGCAAGCTACTTGACAAATGTAGTGAGCTAAGCTATTAGCTACTCTACTCAAAATGTAGCTGAACTTAATGTAGCAAGCTAAGCTAAAAGCTACATGGCTAAAGTAGCTTAGCTACATCTAAGCAATTTTTACAATTTTCATTTTTAAATCGAAGCAACTTAAATCCAAGTCAATCATATCTTAGTTATCAATAAAACTTTCAATGAAACATATGAGGCATAATAGTTCAGTTCAATTGTTTACTGTAAATAATATGCTGTACTAAACAGAAACACATTAAAGTTTATAACAGCTGAAACAAAAAATTCAATAAAACCAGGTGTTACACATTTAAAATACTATAGTAATGTATAGTAAAGGGAAATATTTTTTATAATATATATATATATATATATATGTGAAGTTTATTCATAAACTAATTTCGAGATGAACACGTGATTATGATTGAACATGGCTGGTTCTGCATTAGCATGCATGATCCACCAATCAGACCATTCCTAACCCACTATAAAGAGCCAGGGTTTTTACACTACAGTCATCTTCGGTTTGAAGAATCCCCCCTTCCACCCCTACCTTTTCACCTTTCCCTCCATAGGGCAGCACGGTGGCCCAGTGACTAGCACTGTTGCCTCACCGCAAGAACGTCACTGGTTCTAGTCCTTCAACAGGCCGGTGGTCGTTTCTGTGTGTAGTTTGCATGTTCTTCCTGTGCTTGCGTGGGTTTTCCCCGGGTCCTCCGGTTTCCTCCCACATTCCAAAAACATGCACAACAAGTGAATTGATAAATCTAAATTTGCAATTCAGGTAATCTTATAATGCAGCATATCTTATAATAGCATTCAATTTTTAGTCATCAGCTCTTATCAAGGGGGAGTTGTCGAGATCTACCTGAGCTCAAGACTCCCCTCTCTTCCTCCAAACGGGAGGGAGCCCAGGGCTCAAGAACCTTCGAGCTCAGGGCTCTCTCCCGGGACAGCATGCCAAACTTGCTTATAATCAATCATCAGCTAAGTGTGAACTCTTGAAATACTTCATGAGGTATGGTCACAAGAAATCCTGCTTCAGAAATAACTACTCTCCCTCAGTCATCTTTCCATAAAGCAAGTTTCACCAGAGGTGGCAGTAACACACCAAAAAGTTTGTTGTCGAACACCGTAAAACAGGAAGAAGAAGAAATCATCCTTCTCCCTATCATATGGATTTACTTTCCCGGGCTAGGCACCGGCCTCACAGCTCAGTGAATGTCGGTGCCGTCACTTATTGATCCGCGATCGCTAAAAGTAGCTTGTGTGAACTTATAAAATAGCTTTGCTACTGAAAAGCTATTTGATTCAGAAAGTAGCAATGCTACAGTCACGCTACTGAGAAATGTAGTTAAGCTAGTAACGTCACTACTTGTAGCGACTCTACTGCCCAACACTGCTTACTTGCGTGTCTGATGTTGCCACTTCCTAGAAAGTGCTGGTCTGAGCGTGCAGTTGAGTCTCTGGAACTGTCACTTCACCCAACCCAACAGCAGGTCGCACTGTCTGAGAAAACGATAGGTCTGGAGGTGCAGGTCTGAGCGTGCAGTTGGGTCTCCGGGCCTGCAGCTTCACCCTACTCTTTTGTGCTGGCACTTACCTCCGTATGGACGGCTTTTCCGCTGTTACCAGTTTGCCCAGTTAGCTCGCCATGCACGTTGGCAGACTTGATGTGCAGAGAGGAGTTAACCATGATGAAGGGGTTGGAGTCGAGGTGAAGAACAGTTCCAGAAAGCAGGTTAGGCAAAAACCAAAAATAATATAAACAAGTACATGACAGGGTGAGAATGGGGTAAAATCTGAAAACATGGTAAAAATCAGACAAGGGCTTTTTTTCTGGATTGCTTTTTAAAACTGTCGGTTGGGTTAGGAAAGTGGGTGGGCAGGTCAGTCTGTGCTTCTGAAAACACTTTTGGTTAGGTTTAAGGAAGGAGGTCGGTGACGGTCAATCGGTCAGTCAGTCAGTAAGTCCGTCAGTCAGTCGACAACGACCTCCAGTGGATTTATGAGAGAACAGCAGGCGCAAATAGCAGTCGCGAGAGAAATTTGAGATCTGTAAAAGAGTACACAGCAGCCTCTGGTGGATTTGCAAAAACTGCAAAAAAAAACATAGCTCCTGGGACTTATTTGGCAATCTCCAAAAATGTATATATGGATACGTTTTTAGAAAGAGCCTGGGTTGGTTACTACAGCAGTAAAATCCTCCATAGCAGTTATATGTGAGCATCTCTGCTGAACTCTCTCCATCTATTCCCCCTAGCACTTCACTCTCTCTCTAACTCTCTGTCATTGCTTTGCCCTCTTGTGAGCATAGGGTTGAGCGTGCCAAGTTGCTGTGCCAGGCTTCCATGTGCTTGGCACAGAGGAGAGCACCAGTGAATCAGCCTTTTCTCTAAAGCCGTACCCTCACTACTGCAGTGGGAACCGCACGTACACACACGCATGCACACACATACACACACAAACACATAGAGTGAACAAATTCAGGACAGTTCTGTTCTCTTTCATGCTTTATTTAGCAAAATCACTTCAGAACGCTATGTTTGTCCTATTTGTTATGCTGATGTGATTACAACTGTCACAAAAGGAAACATTTGAGATCAAATGATGTTCATTCAAATCGTGAAGTTGTGGGATTCATGTTAATTTAAAGATTGGAGAAGAACAAGGCATTTTAGCACCTCAGTTTAGCAAATTGTTGGAATTCAAATGATAGTAGCATATTTTAGTTCCAACCTTCCAGGGAGGTGTGTTGAAGAAAGTTGGAGCTAAACTATGCAGGACATCGTTCTCCAGGACCGAGTTTGGACCCCCCTGATCTAAACCAACCCAGACTCATTGGAAATTCGGGTCTTCAAGTAGATTTTTGCAAAATGTAAAATACTCCAGGCTTATGCCTTGTTGAATGTTCCAGATGGCAAATCCACAAGGAGCGATGTCTAATTTTTGGCAAATCTGAAAAAAATTTGCTTAACGTGCATTTAATGTAAGTTTCAAGCCTGATCTCATGAGGAAACGTAAGTATTTTTTGTTTTGTCAGTTTAGTGGCTAATTCGTATGAGTTCAGTCGTACATAAATGTATGATTTTAAAAAGGAGGCGTAGCACCCAACCCAACCCCACCCCTAACCCCAACCTTCATTGGGGGATGAGCAAATCGTACTAAATTTTACGAATTAGATTGTACAAATTCATACAAATTAGCCACTAAATCAAAAAGTTACGAATTGCCGTGAGATTTTGTTGACGTATCAGATACACATCTTTCTTGTACAAGTCATAAGAAAGCAGGGCTTTTACAGATCACCTAAACCAGCGAATCACTGACCTAAACCCTTTCCTAAACCCAACCAATAGTGTTTTCAAAACAAACATACAGGAAAAAAGAGAAAAATTCACTGCAAGCACCTAGATTTACCTTCATTTTACATTGTTTTTATCTCTTTTGTGGAACTGTGCTTCACCAGTCTTGAACTCTGTGCATGACAAGTACAAAACTCTACAAGGTGAGCAACCGAGCAAATTGACCACACCGGTGTAAGATCATTGCGCCTGCTGTTGTCATGGTACAATAGCAAAGTTTCTTGAATATTAGCCAGAAGGAAAGTGTAGGTCCTAGCCATAAAGGCTTAGAAAATACCATCATTTTATTTACTGTTGATTTCAAGATGAAACTACCAACCCAAGCTCATTCTGAAAACGTAGTCCCGTGGACATTTCTGGAGACAGCGGAATACGTCCCGGGAGGTACGTACGGCTGCATTAATTTTTTTCAAGCGAACGCTACGGGGCGATTTGACGCTGTTCCCTTTCGCGCCGGCCTGCCGGCCGGCCGGCCAACCACTTACCTAATTGTGGAGGGCTTTCCCGCTGCAACCCGTTTGTCCACTCAGCTCACCGTGTACGTCGGCAGGCTCGAGATGCAGAGAACAGAATCCCAAAAATTAAGTGAACGAGTTTCGTAACGGTGAGAACGCGGTGAAATCCGAAAACGCGATAGAAAAAAAAAAATCAGAGCTTTTCTTTTTTTGGACAGTTTTGAAAACTGTTGCTCAGGGGCGGCGGGTGGGTCAATCGGTAAAATTGGTTGGGTTCAGGGAAGTAGGAGGGCGGGTCAGCCGATTGGCCGGTCGCGCAGTCAATCATCCGGTCAGTCGGACAGCAGCCTCTGGTGGGTTCACGCAAGAACAGCGCGGGTGCGAACTGCACTCGCAAGAGGCTTTTGAGATGCGAAAAAGCGCACAACAGCGGCCTCTCGTGGATTCGCAAAAACAAAAACTGCAGCCGTACGTACCCGCCGGGACGTATTCCGCGGTCTCCAGAAACGTCCGCGGGACTACGTTTCCACAATGAGCCTGGGTTGGAAACTACAGAAGAGTCAAGCTTTAAATAGGAAGACTACAGCAAATTTTTTTTTCATTGAGATGCTAATGGCCTAATCTGATTCAATGATCTATGCTAAGCAAAGCTAAAAGGGCTCCACCTCTAGAGAAGTTACAGTAAATGAGCCAATTTTTTTTGTAAGTGTGTTCCTTTAAGTAGTTTTGTAGTATTTATTATGAGTTGCGCAATGAACTGCACACACACACAAAAAAAATCATATTAATCTTAGCATGAAAATTATTATCATATTGGCCTATAACAATCCTTGTAACTCAAGTCCAACATATGTTTAAGTACATCTTTGGCATTTTGCAAAAATGTAGGCTGAAGCATGTATTTCCAATGAGCCTGTGTTGACATAAACACACCCATGGTATTTGATTTCAAAGATTTACACAAAATATAGCTATTTATAATGATTAAAGACTTACAATGCTAAAAATAAAACAGTCACGGCCCTCTCTCGGGGGCAGCATTAGGCAGTCGGCTGTAATTCTAAGATTCATATTGATCTTTTTTAATAGTGAAATGATGAGGTGTCTATGTGCTCATGAATTTTGATATGCTAATAATGACACTCTTGCCAACACTTATCTGATGCTTGAAATGAGCATGTGTCTAGATAGATATCATTGATAAATTTGCTTTATTAACACTTGTGGACCTTACAAAATACTAAGCAAAGGTTATTTTAGACAGCCACTAAGTGCTCTCTGTTATCGATGTAAACCAAATAGAATCAAAATTAGCATCAGTGTATTCAATGAATAAAGTGGTATAATATGGATATATAAAATAGAAATATAGTGTTAACCATGCATTTAAAGAGATAGCTTTTACCCCAAAATGAAAATTCTGTCATCATTAACTCAGCCTGTTTGATTTTCTTTCTTTTTTTTAACACAAAAGAAGATATTTTGAAAAATGTTGGACACCGGTAACCATTGACATCCATAGTAAGAAAAACATTCATTCATTTATTTTATTTTAGGCTTAGTCCTTTTATTAATCTGGGATTGCCACAGCGGTATGAACCGCCAACTTATCCAGCACATGTTTTACACAGCGGATGCCTTTCCAGCTTATGTACGTTTCAGATACACATCTTTCTTGTACAAGACCACAAAGCAGAGCTTGTCATACAGATGACTTAGACCAGCATATCACTTCCCTAAACCCTTCCCTAAACCCAACCAATAGTGTTTTCAAAAGCAAACAAACAGGAAAAAAAGAAAACTACATTGCGATCACCTAGATTTACCTTGACTTTTACATTGTTTTTATCTCTTTTGTAAAACTGCTCATACATGTCAACCCTCCCGTTACTCCTGTATTTTACAGTTCTATCCCGCTATCATCCCGTAAAGGTATTTACCCGTATTTCTCCCGTATTTTCAGTCTTTCTCTGAAGGGTGGCAAATACATATTAAAGAGCCGTTCCTCCCTATATGCTACCCATACCGCCGAACCACCAGGGGTCGCCCCTTGCTCTTAAATGTGAGTCTGTTCTGTGCTTTGCTTTGTTTAGGCATGAAAACACTTTGAAATAAATGTTAAAACGGCGGGATTCCCTTTCATTTTTGTTACAGGTGCCATCTCCCCTTCAATTGCAATCCTTAAAAGAAGATGTTTAAAAATGTTAGACAATGGTAACCATTGATATCCATAGAAAGAAAAACATTCATTCATTTATTTTATTTTTAGCTTAATCCTTTAATTAATCCGGGGTCGCCACAGCGGAATGAACCACCAACTTATCCAGCACACGTTTCACGCAGCGGACGCCCTTCCAGCTGCAAGCCATTTCTAGTAAACATCCATACACACTCATCAACACTCATACACTACGAACAATTTAGTCTAGTAAGAAAAACAAAAACCATGAAAGTCAATAAATTGTAGAAGGGACGCAGCCGGTATGGAATTTTCGACATTCTGTATACCAGTAACCGATAACTTTAGATTTGAAAACAGATAAATTATATATAATAAAGTATAATAAAGACTGTAGTTGCGGCAGATTTGTCCATGACGTGAATCTCCCATGCCACTGCATGCCAAAGTTGCTCTATTGGATTGTGATCTGGTGACTGTGGAGGCCATTTGAGTACAGTGAACTCATTGTCATGTTCAAGAAACCAGTCTGAGATGATTCACGCTTAATGACATGGCATGTGTCGAGGTTTCCGGGTTTTCTATTAATGAATTAAACTTGGTCTGGAGGTTATGAATATCAGAAGAATATAATTTATTGGAAAATATTTTCAAAAAAAACAAAGACAGCCTGGAGCAAACCCATCTCGGTCTCTCCCCAGGACAAATCCAAAAGTGTCTTTGTTCTTCACAATATTTATAGAGATTTTCTCTCTCCACCTCTCTTGTTTTAACTCTGACCATTTTAGGATGTTTTCTCTTTACTAAGGGGTTTAGTATGTCTTTAGGAGCTCATGTTATCTTAGGCTCTGTCCCCTGCAATGCAAACACCTGTTTTCGCACCAGAGTTCTCTTTCCATAGATGCAATCTCTTATGAGTGTTTACATACATTGACTTTGGTTCACATACATGTCTCACACTCTCCTGAAAGACAGATATAACTTCATATGTGTGTTTTACATATACAATCGTTGCTTTACATTTAAACTCATTCTCCAACAGCTCCAAAAAATAGTGGCACCACACATTCCTCAACAGGACACCCATTCGACACACACCACCAGTTGTCACCTTTCTTCTGAAAATACACCACCAGTTGTTGCCCTTTTTCCTCAAAATACATGTCTGAGCATCTCTAGATGGTTATATAGGTTGAAATCTTTACTGCACACTTTTAAGGAATAAAAAAACTTCACGTGTTATCCTGCTGGAAGTAGCCATCAGATGATGTGTACACTGTGGTCATAAAGGCATGGACATGGTCAGCAACAATACTCAGGTAGGCTGTGGCATTTTTCACGATGCTCAATTGGTACTAATGGGCCCAAAGTGTGCCTAGAAAAAAATCCCCGGCACCATTACACCACCACCACCATCCTGAGCCATTGATACGAGGCAGGATGGATGCATGCTTTCATGTTGTTGACGCCAAATTCTGACCCTAGCATTCGAATGTTGCGGCAGAAATCGAGACTCATGACACCAGGCAATGTTTTTCCAATCTTCTATTGTCCAATGTTGGTGAGCCTGTGCAAAGCGTAGCCTCAGTTTCCTGTTCTTAGCTGACAGGAGTGGCACCCAGTGTGGTCTTCTGCTGCTGTAGCCCATCCGCCTCAAGGTTGGGTGTGTTGTGCGTTCAGGTATGCTCTTCTGCATACCTCAGTTGTAACAAGTGGTTATTTGAGTAACTGTTGATTTGGTATCCAGTTTTCTTCATGGCTTCTTCTGTGGAGAAAAAAAAGATAAACAGGTTTGGAACAATTGAATGATGAGAGTATTTAAGTTTTTTGGCGAACGCTAAAGGCCTGTGCACACCGGGACGCTTTTTGCTCACAATTTCTGATGATATTTAACGCCTCGTGACTAAATAAAGGACAGCAATGTGATTGTGCACACCAACGTGCAAAACAGCAGACGTAAAATCGTTATTTTTAAAGAAACGCCTCATGCTTGTTTTTTTTTTTTTTTTTGTTTTGACACACCGCGTCAAATACTTCTCCATCAATCAGATTGGCACCTTTAATCACGTGAAATTGCATCCATGCTTGTTCGAATTGCTAGTAACTTTACCAACAAGCGTGTCAACTTTCTCCTTTTTCTGTGTTACAAGCAGATGTCAGAAGCTGAAAGTTGTGTAGCGCCATCTAACGTCAACGAGTAATTTTGCATACTCTTCTGCTCGACGCCAGTGAAAATCGTTTGGGTTTGAATCCAGAAAAACGCTAACAATAAACACAAAAGAAAAGCGTCCCAGTGTGTATGAGCCTTAAGTTTTTTGAATATATCAAGCTGCTGTGATCTACCCATTGTAATGTTTTTCAGTATATAGTAAATTGCTGAAAGAGCTGCAGTTTATTTTGTATTTTTAAAGCTATGTTTTATATGTTTTAATAGTAACTTTAAAGTAATTAGTAGTCTGATTACTTTTTACATGAAGTAATTAGTAATCAGATTTAAATTTTCAAATAGTGATCAGTCGTTTGTAATCGATTATTTTTTAAAAGTAATGTACAGGACACTGCTCATCATTTCAGAAAGGCCACCACAAACACATTAAATAAACTTACTTGGTATTTTTGACGAATGAGCTGTATTTCAGCTTTATCTGTGTCTGTCTTTGTCACTGACTGCTGTTTATCTGATCTAACACATGAGAAGCAGACATGCATGTGAGAGGGGTGGGCGGGGAGAAGCAGCTCATTTGCATTTAAAGGCACATGCTACAAACACAGCTACACTGTACTCAGACACTGAAATGGGCAGATTATGGAGGCTAAAATAAATTATCTGATGGGTATTTCAGCCACGAGAAAACGTAAGTATTTTACATTTTGGCAGTTTAGTGGCTAATTCGTACGAGTTCGTACGAGTTCAGTTGTACGAAATTGTACGATTTTGAAAAGAAGGCGTGGCACCTAACCCCATCCCTAAACCCAACCGTCATTGGGGTATGAGCACATCGTACTAAAATGTACGAATTAGACTGTACGAATTAGCCACTAAATGAAAAAGTTACGAATTGCCGTGAGATTGTGTTGGGTATTTTGACCTTAAACTTTACAAACACATTCTGTAGACACTAAAGAGTTATCTTACGTCTTGTAAAAGGGGTAAAATAGGTGCCCTCATAAGTAATTTTAACACATTTGTTTTCATGACTCTTTGTGATATTATGTTTACAGTGTGATGTCTGCACTTGACTTAAGCACTGCAAACTAAACAATGAACTGAACGGACAGCGCAGTCATCTGTAGATGCCTCATGCCTAAAAAAAACCTGCTATTGGTCATTGCTTTCCACCCCATCCTGAGGGAGCACTTGGCCCTGGCTCAGTCTGGGAACCTGCGCAGGATTCTGGGAAGGTGGCGGAGGCTGGGGAAAGGCGAAAGAAAGGGCTGAACAGAAGTGCTGACTCATTTTAGAGCTGATAAGGGGGGAGACTGGAGACATGAGTGAATGCAATTTCCTCCACGGCTCAGAGAGGCACTCATTGGTTCAGCCGGGGTCAATAGGATGGCTGGTATGGAGATTGCACTTCCAGGCAAGTCCAGTCTGGCCGTTTAGACATTTACCAAAGCACATCTTCCTTGCCGTAAGTGCTTCGAAGCATTCACTTCGGCGCTCTCTTTTTCCCTTTACAAACTTCCAGGTTTCTTTCTGCCTAATGCAAATAGAACGGAGGCGTGAAAATAAACTCGCCAGCAAATTTACATGCCCTTTGGACGTGTCACTCGGTAATAGGCCGTGTAAACGTGAAAAGCGAGCCCAGATCTCTTTTATGAGTCAGAAGATCCAAAGCGAATGCTAATGGATGCTCTCGGTTATGTAATTTCAATGAAACCACTGTCCTGGAGGCAAGAAGGAGTCTGTTAAGAAAATCACAGACAAAAGAAACAAGCCTAAGGGCGCCGAATTCAGATTTTATGTAAGTACAGTATGTCTGGTTATCACCAGTGGGTGTATGTTTGTATTTAAGGGTCGTAGTAGACATGTTTTCATATCCTTTTGACATATTTTTTAAAGACAGATTTCAGAAATGCACTCAAAAATGACATTTGCTGCTTTACTAGTTATTTAAATTGAGTTGAAATAACACAATTCTTGAGTTTTTTTGCGGACAACTTAATAGTTTTATGTTCAATCCACTTAAATTTTTAAATACAAATTATTTACTTAATTCCTTCATGTTGTATCAACACAAATCGATTCAATAATTTGGTCAGTTCAGTCCATCAGTATTAGTGTTAAAAATCTACAATGTGTTTGCTTAAGCGGTTTTCGTTTTAAGGGCTATTGAGTATTAGATTTTGATTGGGGTATAAATGTTCTAGGTCTTACGGTAAATTTCAGGTATACAGCTGAAGTACTTCCAGGCATGTCTTAACCACATTACAATTCCATAAACCTGCGTCATTTGATTTAGCTTATTCTAAAGCGGCCATAAACTGAGAAATCAAAGATCTATTGATCTTTTGTCGTGTAAGATTATATTACGCTATAAAAACAGCCTGTTCGGTTTCAGAACTCAAAACTTTTTTTGTTAGCCTAAAGACAGCTTATACTGAAGCCAGTCTGCCAAAATGACAGGGTTGTGAAATGTGCACTGTATCACATCCCTTCTGAAAAATACAGCTTAAACCAGCCTAAGATGGTTGGCTGGTTTTAGCTGGTTGACCAGCCTGGTTTTAGAGGGGATTTGGCCACTTCCAGGCTGGTTTCCAGCCATTTCCAGCCTGGTCTTAGCTGGTTAGGCTGGAAAGTGATCCAAAATAATTTCAAATAAATAAATATATATATATATATATATATATATATATATATATATATATATATATATATATATATATATATATAGAGAGAGAGAGAGAGAGAGAGAGAGAGAGAGAGAGAGAGAGAGAAAGAGAGAGAGAGAGAGAGATAGATAGATAGATAGATAGATAGATAGATAGATAGATAGATAGATAGATAGATAGATAGATAGATAGATAGATAGATAGATATGTCCTCTTGTTTAACAGAGCAATGAAATTTTCACAGTATGTCTGATAATATTTTTTGTTCTGGAGAAAGTCTTATTTGTTTTATTTTGGCTAGAATAAAAGCAGTTATTAATTTTTTAAAACCCATTTTTGGGACAAAATTATTAGCCCCTTTAAGCTAATTTTTTTTTTCCGATAATCTACAGAACAAACCATCGTTATACAATAACTTGACTAATTACCCAAACCTGCCAAGTTCACCTTATTAACCTAGTTAAGCCTTTTTATGTCACTTTAAGCGGTATAGAAGTGTCTTGAAAAATATCTAGTCAAATATTATTTACTGTCATCATGGAAAAGATAAAATGAATCAGTTATTAGAAATAGGTTTTTAAAACTATTATGCTTAGAAATGTGCTGAAAAAATCTTCCCAGAACAGAACAGAAATTGGGGAAAAAAATAAACAGGGGCGCTAATAATTCAGGGGGGCTAATAATTCTGACTTCAACTGTATATGTATATATGACCATATCTATGGCTCCAGATGGCCAGTCCTCCACTGCACCTTGGTCCCACATTCATTTAAAAGGAGCGCTACCCTGTACTAAAATGGCGGCTCTATTGACGCATTCCTTCCAATAGACAACAACAGGGTAGGCCACATCTAATGTAAGTATCTTGCACTTGAACTGGGTAAATAAAAATGAAAAGTCCTTCTGTATATACTCTACTGTAAACGTTTCAAACCAATCTGAATTTACAGCACAGCAGCTTAAACAAGAACAGTCAACACAATTTTACTGAATCATTTGATGGATTTAAGCATTCATAGACTCTTCATTGATTAGGCAAAAGCAGAGAGCATGTTCACTACAATTCAAAGGGTTTTCCTTTCAGTTTCTTCTTCTAGTTTCTCTTTCTCTCACTCCCATCATTTTTCCCACCCTTCACGCTCAACTGCAGTGGAGTTTGGCTTTAAATAGCTGAGCTTTGACAATTGTCTGTGTGCAGCCTACACACACACACACACATGTGCACACATACATCCTCTCATCCTACTCAGGAGCAGGAGGGTTGAGCTGGGCCTGAGACATCTGGGTGGATCTCAAACAGCCGTGTGGGCAGCCATGCATTTCAGGAGCCAGAGAAACTGACAGCCTGCTCTTTACTTTTCAACACACACGCACACACTCACACACACGTACGTATTCACACACAGAGAGACACACTCACTTACACACATGCACGCACGCACTCACGCATGCACGCATGCCTACAAACATAGACTCACACACACTTGCATGCACGGACATGCACACACAAGCACACACACTGACAGACACACTCTCATACAAACACACAGGAACTACTGCACGCATGCACTAACACAACAGACATACACACACACACACAATCACACAGACAAACTCACACACAGACACTCAGTCACACAAATACACATACACATGCTAACACAATACAACCACACAAAAACATACCCACACCCAATGCAGACGCGCACATAAACACATGCATACACACACACACAAACATGGGCACACACAGGTACATACACACTTACACACAAACACACCTTTTTCCACATTATTAATTGTTACAGCTTTATTCCAAAAGGGATTAAATTCATTTATTTCCTCAAAATTCTACACACAACACGCCATAATGACAATGTAAAAAAGGAGTTTTTTAATTTGTTGCAAATTTATTAAAAATAAAAACCTGAAAAATCACATGTACATCAGTATTCACAGCCTTTGCTCAATACTTGAGCGATTACAGCCTCAAGTCTTTTTGAATATGATGCCACAAGCTTGGCACACCTGTCTCTGGGAAGTTTTGCCTATTCCTCTTTGCAGTACCTCTCAAGCTCTATCAGATTGGATGGAAAACGGCGGTGTACATCCATTATCAGATCTTTCCAAAGATGTTTAATAGGATTTAGGTCTGTGTTCTGGCTGGGCCACTCAAGGACATTAACCAAGTTGTTGTAAAACCACTATATTGACATTGATTTTGATAAAGGTCTGGCTTTCGGTCATTGTCTGGTGATGAGCATAGCCTGGTGATCTGACATAGCCTACTGATGAGCGTTGCCTGTTTTTTTCCAAACATAACACCTGGCATTCACTCCAAAGAGTTCAATTTTAGTCTCATCAGACCAAAGAGTTTAGTTTCTTATGGTCTGAGAGTCCTTCAGATGCCTTTTGGCAAATTCCAGGCGGGGAATGGCTTCCGTCTGGCCAATCTAGCATGTCAAAAAATGGCCAAATCGATATTGTAAATGCCTGTCTAAAATATCAAATCGTCAATATCCAAATCAGGCTAATTGAGTAATATACATACGAAGAACAGACCCCAGAACATTTCATAAGTAAGATTTAGTTTCTTACGTTTTTGTATGTTATGACCTTTTGTGCTCCACAAGTAACGTCATTAACGATAATTAAGTTACTGCATTCACCACAAGGCAAAGAAGCACCAACTTGCACTAAATTTTAGGCTTATGCTAGTTTTGTTGAATAAAAACAGCAAACAATGAAAAAGAAACTTGTATTACAGTTTTTCTTGTTTGCTTTGACCTGGTTAACTAAACTAGGTTCCACTTCATTTTCATTATCACTATCCCAGCAGAGCAGAAGACCGGTCTTGCAAATGTGTAAACCCTTTCTCATTGGGTTGACACATTTTCCCCACCATTTTTCAAAACAGTTAACACAGATATCATTCAAGCAGTCCAAACTTCATTGTTTTAGCTATGTAACCAAACAGAAACTGTCTATTCCTAACCATTAGAAACTACCAAGATCAGTATCGATTCACTGAAGCACTGGTTTGACACTCCTTTACACAAATCTTCACTTAGCAATCAGCCTGCAAACATTAAAAACGGTGGAAGGTCTGTGTTGTTCTGTGCCAGCATGGATGGAGGAGGTCAATAATGGCTATGTCCTATACTCCTAATAGATTTGACTGTATATTGGTTTACATGTGTTTTCTCTAATGTTTACATTATTTTATTACTTTTTTCTTTTTTCTGCTTTAAAAAAAAAATATATATATATATATATATATATATATATATTTATTATTATTATTATTTTTTACGTTATTTCAGTTTTCAGCCACAGTTTGAAAAATGTCATGAATTCAATATAAGTTTAATCAAAGCATTTTTTTATTCTGGATCCAATTCTTTACAAAAAGGCAAATTTGACAGCCCAAATAGAATTCACACTGAGTTCTGTGTTTTGTTTTTTGTTGTCCATTGTCTAATGATTAATTAAAAGAGCTTATACACTTGTTTGCAAGTTGTGTAGTTTGAAGGTAAAATTAGCTTTTGTTGCATATTTTACAGTTTTTCTTGTTTGCTTTGACCTGGTTAAAGAAACTAAGTTCCACTTCATTTTCATTATCACTATCCCAGCAGAGCAGAAGACCGGTCTTGCAAATGTATAAACCCTTTCTCATTGGGTTGACACATTTTCCCCACCATTTTTCAAAACAGTTAACACGGATGTCATTCAAGCAGTCCAAACTTCATTGTTTTAGCTATGGTATAACCAAACTGAAACCATCCATTCCTAACCATTAGACACTACCAACATCAATATGAATTCAATGAAGCACCGGTTTGACACTACTTCACACAAATCTTCACTTAGCAATCAGTCTGCAAACATTAAAATGGTGGAAGGTCTGTGTTGTTCTGTGCCAGCATGGATGGAGGAGGTCAATAGTGGCTATTTCCTATACTCCCAATATATTTGACTGTATACTGGTTTACATGTGTTTTCTCTAATATTTACAATATTTTACAGTTTTTCTAGTTTGCTTTGACCTGGTTAAAGAAACTAAGTTCCACTTCATTTTCATTATCACTATCCCAGCAGAGCAGAAGACCGGTCTTGCAAATGTGTAAACCCTTTCTCATTGGGTTGACACATTTTCCCCACCATTTTTCCAAACAGTTAACACAGATATCATTCAAGCAGTCCAAACTCCATTGTTTTAGTTTTGGTAACCAAACAGAAACCATCTATTCCTAACTATTAAAAACTACCAACATCAGTATGAAATCACTGAGGCACCGGTTTGACACTCCTTCACACAAATCTTCAATTAGCCATCATTCTGCAAACCTTATAAAAACGATGGAAGGTCTGTGTTGTTCTGTGCCAGCATTGATGGAGGAGGTCAGTATGGCTATGTCCTATACTCCCAATACTTTTGACTGTATATTAGTTTACATGTGTTTTCTCTAATATTTACAGTATTTTATTACTTTTGTCTGTTTTTTTTATATACAGTATTTCAGTTTTCAGCCACAGTTTGAAAAATGTCATGAATTCAATATATATTCAATCGAAGCACATCTTATTCTTGATCCAATTCTTTGCAAAAAGCCGAATTTGACAGCCCAAATAGAGACAACAAATGCCATTGGCTATAAGCTACAATGGCAAGCAATGGTGGTGCATTTTGAGTTCTGCATTTTGTATTTTGTTGTGCATTGTGTAATGATTAATTGAAAGAGCTCATATACTTGTTTGCAAGTTGTGTAGTTTGAAGGTGAAACTAGCTTTTGTTGCATATGTTAAATGTTTTGACACGATATGTGCCTTTTGCAAGCAAAATGTGTCATTTTGCCCATGTTTAGGCCTGTGTGTTAACTGTTTTGAAAATGTGGAGTTTCAGTTGACAACTGCATCCAAGCAATCGAGAAAAACTGTATTAGTTTTTTTTCTTTTTTCTGCTTCTTTCTGCTACTTTTTTCTTTTTTTAATTTTCTTTTTCTTTTTTATTTTTTTTACGTTATTTCAGTTTTCAGCCACAGTTTGAAAAATGTCATGAATTCAATATAAGTTTAATCAAAGCATTTCTTATTCTTGATCCAATTCTTTGCAAAAAGGCCAATTTGACAGCCCAAATAGAATTCACACTGAGATCTGTATTTTGTTTTTTGTTGTCCATTGTCTAATGAATAATTAAAAGAGCTCATATACTTGTTTGCAAGTCATGTTGTTTGAAGGTAAAATTAGCTTTTGTTGCATATTTTTAAAGTTTTGACACAGTATGTGCATTTTGCAAGCATAATGTGTCATTTTGACCATGAGTGCCGCTGTTTAGGCCTGTGTGTTAACTGTTTTGAAAATGTGGAGTTTCAGTTGACGGCTGCATCAAAGCAAACAAGAAAAACTGTAAATGTTTTGACACGGTATGTGCATTTTGCAAGCATAATGTTTCATTTTGACCATGAGGCCGCTGTTTAGGCCTGTGTGTTAACTGTTTCGAAAATGTGGAGTTTCAGTTGACGGCTGCATCAAGGCAAACAAGAAAAACTGTATTGTCGTCTAATTAAGGCTAAGTGAACAAGTCGTTCATAACGGAGATTCATTCACAAACAAATCGCTCCCTCCGTCAGAATGAGAAGTGAAAGCAGGAGAGGGGGTGTGTTCCAGGACATGGATTAGATCAAATTTACCAGGTAGGGAGGGATAAGTACATTTCCATGCACACAAACACGCTCTATCAATGCCTGCGTGGTCACTTATCTATCGATGTACAAAGTAATGTAAAATTATAATTTTCGTAATTAAAAAAAAAATTGCATACTGACCTCCGGGAAAACTCCCTATCATAGATATACGTGTATGTCTCAGTCTCTCGATGTCCTCCACTGCACCTTGGTCCTGCATTAATTTCAAAGGAGCGCTACCCTGTACTAAAATGGCGGCTCTATTGACGCATTCCTTCCAATAGGCAACAACAGGGTAGGCGACATCTAATGTAAATACCTAGGGAGTTAGTCAAGGTAACAGCTATTAATTGTTATTAACTACAGTCAATCTGCACTTTAAATACAGCTTAAAAGCAGCGCAGAGACTAC
>NC_141036.1:8212500-8222500 GCF_052040795.2 Danio rerio | reverse complement strand
TTAAGTCTACATTAATAAACGTTAGTAAACAGTTTATAACTGCAGCTACAAATGCTGCATTCTTGACTTATAAGCACCTATATTATGTGCTTATTAATTGTATTTTCATACTTAGTTAATGATTTATTTTTCATTACTAAATTAAGTATTGCATTATTTACAAACTAGTTGTATTTAAGAGTAGTTGAGGGTTTTAAGGATAATTCAAAATGAGTTAGTAAATGATTAATAAACTATTGAAATCAGCATTTATATTTCTTATTATTCAGGCATATACTAATATGTTAATAAATGCTTTATTAACTCAACCTCATGCAGTTTTGTGACCTAATCTAAAGTGAGGACTATTTATGCTTTATAAATCCCTTATAAATGACTATTAAAGGCTCAGATTCAAGTGAACAACAATCCTTGCAATCTTTTCTAAAAAGTAAAATTACCATAACGTGTAAACACTGCTGAATAATAGGAGTGTTACAATACGACATAAAACTAGATAAAACAACAACAACAATGTAATAAAATATTAATTTAACAATATAATAGGATGCAATGTTTAAACTCTACAGTGATTGTATTTTAGATAAGGTTGCAAAGATTTATTTTTCATTTGAAGTACAAATTCATTTGTGTATCTTTAAATGAATAGGAATGAATAATGTAATTTTTCCTGTTTAGAATTTAACTGAGCCTTTATTTGTCATTTATAAAGGATTTATAAAGCATAAATAGTCCTCACTTTAGATTAGGTCACAAAACTAGATGAAGTTGAGTTAATAAAACATTTATTAAAATACATAGTAACCATTAATATATGCCTGAATAATAAGACATACAAACGTTGATTTCAATAGTTTATTAATCATTTACTAACTCATTCTGAATGATCCTAAAACCCTCAACTACTATTAAATACAAATGGTTTGTAAATAATGTGATACTTAATTTAGTAATGAAAAATAAATCATTAACTAAGGATGAAAGTACAATTATCAAGCACATTATATAGGTGCTTATAAATCAAGAATAGAGCATTTGTAGCTGCAGTTATAAACTGCTTACTAACGCTTATTAATGTAGAGTTAAGGCTTAACAGATCATGAATTCACTATTTGCTAATGCTTAATAAATGATTTATAGTGTGTAGTTATTATAAAGTGTTACCAGGATGGCTAATAATTTCAACTCTACGTCTCTCAGATTTGATTAAATAAAACCAGATTACAGATTTGCAATAATGTGAGGGTGTGTGAATTATGGCAGAATGTTAATTTACCAACCTTTAGGTTAATAATGTCAAGCTCCAGAATTCACTTTATTCTCTTGTACGATACACTATGGTGACCCTGATGTCCAGCCTTTGAGAACAAGCACCGGGGGTCTCTTTCTCTTCAGAGGTGTGAGCATCAACATTAGCAGTATTTCTGCCTGCTCGGTGGGGGCTTGGGCCAGACAGATGGAATCTATTAGAAAAAGAGCTGGTCTATGGAGCTTGTGATGGCTCACACACACAGCACACACAAACACACACACACACAAAATACGCTCTATTTAGACTGCAACATTTGCCGAAGGGGGATGTCACATGATGTAGTCAAATCAATGGAGCTTCCTCATTCGCCATCACTGAAGGAAATGTACAGTATATACCCACATTCTCTTTCTCTCCCTTCTCCGTCTGTTTCTCTTTTCGTCATTGTGCTGCTATTCTTTTATTCACCCTCTACGATTTTCTTTTAGATCATGTAGCGTAATGTATGTTGTTTTCCATTTACATGTGATTTATGCAAAGGAAAAACATCAATGATGCTGTGACTAGATTGTACTCTAATGGATATTTTTCAAAGCCTTCAAGTTTTGGCTGTAGGAAAGCTATTGTAATTTTTCAGTGATGTTGTCCAGGAATAAATATATATATATATATATATATATATATATATATATATATATATATATATATATATATACATACACCTAGATGGTTAAAATAGAGCGTGTAATATAATGTTTAATTAGAGGTTCTTCTGCGCCAAAAAGATTGAAACCATGATCAATATGTGTTTATGTGTTAAACATTACAGCACATATTGATCATGGTTTCAATCTTTTTGGCACAGAAGAACCTGTAATTAAACATTACATTACACGCTCTATTTTAACCATCTAGGTGCAAAGTCCAAAACACATGCAAAAGCATTAAGGGCATGTCAGAATCCACTTTTGCTATTTTAAGGATGGAAAAACACGCTCTGCACCGCGGCGCATGGGGGCACGTGCCCCAGTAAAAATCACCAGTGCCCCAGTAAATGCTTTGAGATGTTATTTACTTCATATGCAAAATGTATTTATTAAGAGTCGTAATTCTAAAATAAAAACATTATTCTCTACGTGCAACCAAACCTATGGTGAAAGCAATGCAGTTTAATTAAAAAGCAAACTGACCATGTGCGTAGAAAAAGACATACCCGTGCACCTCACGCATCGCTTCTGCTTGACACTAACATGCTGCTCTGCTCCAGGTGTAAGTCATTTGAAAAATTGTGAAATCGGATCAACAGTCTTCTATTTGGAAGTGTCGGCACACAGTGAGTTTTGCAACTCAATTAAACAAAGTTTAAATATTATGATGGTGATCTTATTCAGACTAAGCATGGCTCCTTGAATGAAGCAAAAAAGGAGGGATGTTGAGTCAGGGAGGTAAGACTTAATAAATCTAATTCTTGGCAATAATTCGGGTCTAAGACAACACACAACAGATAATTCTAGAAACATCCTTTTTGTGTTTTATAGAATTGTCTATAGAATTCATTCAAATGAATTTAATATTCATGCAAACAATTTTTTTTGTATTATCATCTTAGCATCACTCCAGTTGTGTTGGGTTGTTTTCAGTTACATTAAGGATTCATTTGTTTTTTATTTATTTAGAATTTTAATTGTATAGTAACAATAATACTGTTATTACTTTATAATTGTTTATTATTTTTTGTTTCATTAAATAAAATATTTATTTATTTATTATATAAAATATATTTATTATTATTAATTTTTTTTTTTTTTTTTTGAGGGGTAGCTGTGCCCCAGTAGAAATAGTGTCTTATTTCTGATAAAAATGACAGAGATTTCAGACAGAAGTGGAAATAAAGGTCTGCAAAATGCATATGAGGGATATATTCCAGCCTGATCTCACGAGAAAACGTAAGTATTTTACGTTTTGCCAGTTTAGTGGCTAATTTTAAAATTTAAAAATTGTACGAATTAGATCGTACGAATTCATACGAATTAGCCACTAAATGAAAAAGTTACGAATAGCCGTGAGATTGTGTTGTATATTCAGGATATAAACGTAACTTGTTGTGCAGCTCAGTAACTTAGTACAACCCCAGCGGTGAGAAGTTTGGATCATTTCAATATAATTAAAATGTTACATATCAGTTCTATTTCCCAATTCACAAGCACAACCAAACAGAGGCATCCCAAGTTCAAACTATAAAGCATCTATAAAACCATAAGATTAATTCATTGTTTTTTTTTTCAGTCTCAAGACGGTTTAGTTCATCTCACCTGTCATCAGAGTCCTCAGGTAGTCTGAGTATTTTGCAAAGTCACCAGTCATTTCTCTATAAACTAAAGTTATGTGGGTTGTGCCGGTCATATAACTGGAAAGATTACTTCATTAGTCTCGAGTCCTCGTGTTTCGAGTCATTCATTCTGCAAGTGACAGCACCATTGATTGACAGTTGATGGGGAGACTGTGCACACAAACTTATCCTTTGCAGACAGTCCTCTAAATTTTGAGAAAGGATGAAATTGCGCATAACCCAACGTTTCTGGGTACCTGCTTTCTGCATTGCAATTCCCATACTAGCATATTTACACAGTTTTCATGCTAATCGCTAATATACCTTTACTATAATGCATTTTAAACAAAATGGTGGAGAGTGACGGGGCACAGTTGTGATTGGCCAGTTCACTTGTCAATCAAACTGATGACTAAAAGTCAAAGTCCCTGACAGCGAAGTCCCATACGAGCATATTCTCTCAATATTTCATGCTAATCGCCAATATAACTTTAATACAACGCATTTTGGACAAAATGGCAGAGAGTGACGGGGCACAGTTGTGATTGGCCAGTTCGCCTGTCAATCAAACTGATGACTAAAAGTCAAAGTTCCTGACAGCGAAGTCCCATACGAGCATATTCTCTCAATATTTCATGCTAATCGCCAATATGACTTTAATACAACACATTTTGGACAAAATGGCAGAGAGTGACGGGGCACAGTTGTGATTGTCCAGATCACCTGTCAATAAAATTGACGGCGACGGGTCAAAGTCCCTGACACTGAAGACCAAACTGAACATATTCTCACCATTTTTCATGCTAATGGCCAACATAACTTCCCTACAACGTATGTTGGACAAAATGGCGGACAGTGATGGGGGCACAGTTGTGATTGGCTGGATCAGCTGTCAATAATATGTCCCTTTCAAGGAAATTCTGTACACCCTATTTGTAATGCTTCTGGCCAGTTCATCCAAGACCAAAGCCAACATAGGCTTATTCTGAAAATGTACCCCTACATACATTTTTGGAGATTACAAATTATATAGCCAGAGAAACATATGGCTACATTTTGTGTTCAAAACGAATGCTTCGGAGCTGTATGATGCCGTTCATTTTCACATTTAGCAGCTGACTGCTTACCTCCATGTGGACGGCTTTTACGCTGTTACCAGTTTGTTCAGTGGCTTGCTGCGTACATCTGAAGATTTGAGACGGGGAACAGAGTTGACAGTGTCAACAGGGTTCGAGTTTGGAGGAGAACAGTTTCGGAAAGCAGGTAAGACTAAAAAAAAAGCAAAAAATAAATAAATAAATATGTAAATTACAGGGTTAGAACATGGTAAAATCTGAAAACAGGCTGCCGCAAGGGCTTTTCTTTTTCTGGATCGCTTTTGAATACACTGTCCGTTAGGTTTAGGGAAGTGGGTGATTGGGGTTATCAGTCGGTTAGTCAGTCAGTCAGTTGACAGTGACCTCTAATGGATTTAAACGAGAACAGCAGGCGCGAATGGCACTCACGAGAGAAATTTGATATTTCAACAAGCATACAAAGTAACCTCTGGCTGATACGCAAAAACAAAAGCTGCAAAAAAACATGGCTCCTGGGACATATTTGGCGCTCTCCAGCAATGTATATAGGGGCACGTTATCAGAATGAGTCTGGGTTGAATAAAGTCCTATCTAAATGAATAGGGCGTCCTGAAATCTTGAAAAACTGCTTGCTGAGATATACATTAAATTATATATTTCAAATCAGCAACAAAATCTGAATTGATCTGTCCAATTATTGTTGTTGCTTAAGATGTAAGTACATTTAAAACATGTTATTTCCTGTTTGTTTCAGCTACTTAGATTGGCACGATACCAATCTCCTTTATGGCTGTTTAAATGGTAACCAGACGATGCGGGTATAAATACGGGTAGTAAGGAGACTGGAGGACAACACTGGAAGGATAAAACATGTGATAGGATCTGCTGTGATGTTTTTCTTTTTCCTGTCAAATTCAATGCAAGCATGCAGTAGCTGCCAAATAAAGGGGCTTGCTGTAACTAACAAGTAAATCTTCACAGATCCCTCTTGTACAGAAAAACGTGCCACTGACAATTGTCTATTTCGACTGGAAAGCAGGACTTCCTTCGGTGTGGTGGCCATACTAAATGTACTTTTCCCCTTTTATGGTAATGTGAGTGAACCGTCTTTGTATATCTCCACTTAGTAGTCTTTGGTCTTTGGTCAATTCCATTAGCGCCACCATTAGCACTGTCTAACTTTCATTTACCATATTTAAAAACATACAAAATGGAAGAAATTTAGTTCTCCCCTGCTGAACAATCCAGCTTAAACCAGCCTAGGCTGGTTGGCTGGTTTTAGCTGGTTGACCAGCCTGGTTTTAGAGGGGTTTCCAGCCATTTCCAGCCTGGTCTTAGCTGGTCAGGCTGGAAAATGACCAGCCAAATCCAGCTAAAACCAGCTTGACCAGCCTGGTTTAAGCTGGATATAGCTGGTTTTGGCTGGACTCCCAGCTTGGCTAGGCTGGTCAAACTGGTTTTAGCTGGTCATCTCCCAGCCTGACCAGCTAAGACCAGGCTGGAAATGGCTGGAAACCAGCCTGGAAGTGGCCAAAACCGCTCTAAAACCAGCCTGGTTGACCAGCTAAAACCAGTCAACCAGCCCAGGCTGGTTTAAGCTGGATTTTTCAGCAGGGTCATATTGATTGTTATTCATAATTAGTCACTATACAAAATAAAACTACAGATTCTTGCATCCCAAACCCAATCACCACAATACCCAAGGTCAAACAGATCATGTCAAAATCTGGCAGATATTGTGTAGCCTGAACCCTGCATAATTGGACTTTCGATTGCAAAACCTCGCAGACGCAGCCCTTGAGACCACTCCTCAATATAACAACTAACAACGCTCTGCCCTATATTCTCCATATATCCCGTCTCTCCATTCCATCTGTTGCCTCTCCCTCGCTATCCCTCTCTCCAGCGTTAAGTCTCTTCCATCTCGCTGTCTAACCTAACCACTGTCTCATGATACATCAAAATCAATAGGGCCATCACAAAGAAACGCATATATGGCCAATTTCCTCCCACCATCCCCCCACATGCTTTTATTCTCCCTCCATCCTTGCATCCAACTCCAGTATTGCTGGCTAATCATATCCCCTCTGTGGCACGACGGAGAAGACAGGAGGCAGACAGACGTTCCTATAGGGTGTGCCCGCTGCCAAACCGCCTGAATCAGACTTCCTCCTTTATTTCACCTTTCAGGAGACCGAGAAAAAAATGGTAGACAGTCTGATGGGGGTGAATGAATAGAATAGCCACCATGCTTTCATACACATTGTCATATATGTTTACACCTATGCCACAAAAGCTTGATGGCGCTTTCAGAGCCTTGACATTGGGCAAATTAGCAAGGTTGATTACTGTAAAAACATGCATGAATATGCAAACGCACACACTGTTGGTGTCAGTAGCGTGGGATGGCAGTGATGCGTATAAATGCATTCGCTTTGTTGGGGGTAGGGAGTAAAGCCGTCTTCGGCGTCTATTTTCACATGTGCACAACAGCCTTTTACAAACAGTTTTTGAAATACTTACATTTGAAGTGCCTTCTAGATTAAGGAGATGCTCGTATACATGAAAAACCAGCGGTGTGTACATTTAAACAGCTGCCAAATTGGTCATCTGTAGCTCAGTGCTAAATCAAGATCCCATGTTGTCAAACAATATTACATGCACATATACAATTAAACACATCGCACTTGCCCTCCCACACCCATCTGTCAATCAATTCGCCTGTCAACAGCCGTAATGGATTCTGGCGTTTTTACTGCAGGGATAAATGTCAGTCAAACCTAATACAATACGCCCAAATGATTCCCTTCAAATTATCTTTAGCTTGCTGCCCAAGGTGCTCAGAGGTGTCACAACACCCTTGGTTTTATTAAATCCCAGGGATCAGTTTCAATCTCTGTAATCCGGGTTGCATACATGTTGAAATTTGAGCTCTTTTTTGCTTTGACCTATCGAGTTGGGATCCGATGGATTGTGGATATAAGGAATCGCTCCGAACATATTTCTGTCATTGATTTTAGTGACTGCTGTAGACAATGATGGCTGATGATATGGCTAATGTAGCTATTCAGTTCGGTTTTCATGAGATAAATAAACTAGAAGGCATCTACAGTTGAAGACAGAATTATTAGCCCCCTTTTTGATTTTCTTTTTTAAATATTTCCTAAATGATGTTTAACAGAGCAATGACATTTTTACAGTATGTCTGATAATATTTTTTCTTCCGGAGAAAGTCTTATTTGTTTTATTTCAGCTAGAATAAAAGCAGTTATTAATTTTTTTAAAAAACATTTTTGGGACAAAATTATTAGCCCCTTTAAGCTAATTTTTTTGTTCAATAGTCTACAGAACAAACCATCGTTATACAATAACTTGCCTAATAGTTAACCCTTCAAATGTCTCTTTAAGCTGTATAGAAGTGTCTTAAAAAATATCAAGTAAAATATTATTTACTGACATCATGACAAAGATAAAGTAAATCTGTAATTAGAAATAAGTTTTTAAAACTATTATGCTTAGAAATGTGCTGAAACAATCTTTCCTCCATTAAACAGTAATTGGGGGAATAAAATAAACAGGGGTGCTAATAATACAGGGGGGCTAATAATTCTGACTTTAACTGTATGTGCATGGGAAATTTACATTATGATGATTTCTTTTTTCTTTCAGAAGTGTAACCCCACCCAACAAACCCAGATGCACGAAAATCAGCCTTACAAAGTCAGAGCTTTACGTTATACATACTGTAACTACACTCACATGTCATCCTGCAATAAATGACAGAGTCATTGGGTCATTCCAACCACAGTCTGACTAAATCAAGACAAAATCAAATGCTTCTATGAAGTACGCAGCTTCCATCATTATGGCGTCAACGCCTATATGCATGCTCTGTCTAATTAGCGCCATTAGCATTGATTTATTTTGAATTGATTGTACCTTTATACCTTAATATACTATAGGCAAACTGTTTCTGCATGGCAGACACCAAATTCACAGTGTGTACAGTGACTGTCACGCACACCTTTTTGACTCCCACCGGCGAGCTCACACATGCTGCTTCAACGCCTCACGCAGTGCTCGACTTTGGTAGCGTGCTCATTCTAGTATGTCTCGATGACTTATCCTAATCCTTATGTCTTAGGTAAATACCAATAGCTGAATCAATCTCCAGTGTGAAGGCATTCCCCTTGTTTCTTCTCTTTTTTGGGGGGGCTTGAATTTTAATGAAGATAAGGCAGGAGCTTCCAATAGGAAGGCGGAAGAGACCACTCGCAGTCAGACGGAGGGTGTCGGTGATGGTATAGATGGAGAGCGCTCATGGCTTCCTTCCTCCCTCCCCTCTTCCCGTTCCCCCTCTCGTCAGCGCTCTCCCGTGGGTGGTACGACCTGGCAGATTACAAAACACCCCTCCCATGTGTCTCTCTACTCTCTGTGCCAGGGTGAGGCTACCGATCTCATTCTCCTGGAGTGTGTGAGTGTGTGAGTGGAGTTAGGAGGCGAGGACGGAGAAAGAGGCGGTTGGTGCAGAAGAGCGAGAGGAAGGATGCATGAAAGAGAGTGTGTGTGAGATCAGAGCTGGGGAAGCTCGTGGAAGCGACAGGACACAATCAGCACCACTGTCTGCAAAGATCATGAGGGTTTCCGAAGGGTAAGTGCAGGCAGCAAGCGCACACACATACACACGCACACATACATGTACTACACGCACACTCACTGATATTGTCTATGTGTGTTCTGATGCCCGAGGCCCTGCAGACCATGCTTCCTTTATTAGGAGTGTGTGTCTCGTGCACACTAGCGGTGGTGCCCTTATAAAGTGCATGTTCTCTTTGTATAACGGTCTGCCACATTATTGTGCTAACCTGTCCACTGTAGAACAGTGACTTCTCTGTCAGAGCCTGGCTGTGGATGAGGCACTGTCCCCTTGGGTTTCCTTAAACAATAAGACTTTTCAAAGATGCCCTCGGAATTTTCGAAAAATCTGGAAAAGGCATGTGGTGGCCAAGAGAACAAACACCTTTGTGCAACCAATTTTTACGTAACGCCACAAAGGATGTCCAGGAATCACTGCATGAGCCCTGTTCAAACTGTGAAGAATCCAAAGCCGTCACACGCATGGCCGCATACATGTCTGTATGTCCACCTTTGTTTAAGATAAAGCAGTGAGTACACAAGTCGCCTTTACATCAAGGCGAAGATGCAGGAAGTGGCTTCTTTTCAGAAAGCCCTGTCCAATGGAATAGACCGAGGTATTTAAGATAAAAATGGTTAGTGATCTTAGTGACAACCCCCCCCCCCCCCCCCCACCCCCTCCCCTATTTAACATATACGTTTATCCGT